>NC_088867.1:12420828-12484793 GCF_032884065.1 Artemia franciscana | reverse complement strand
TGAAAGTCGTCGTAAATGTTTTTAAAAAGGTATGATTTTCAGTTTATATGAAGGTAAAGAAAAGTCTGTGCCATAAATAAAACGTGATTTTGGAATAATTTTCTGCGTCAAAATCTGCAAAATGAAAATTGGATTCTTCACCTAAAGCATTCTTATACTTTTGGAATCAATTTTAATCTTCTAAAAGGAAAAGAAAAAGTGCATGGCAAAACCCCGAGGTTTTGCATTTCACTTTGATCTTAAACTATGAACAAAAAGAAAAAAAACAAGTCTGAATCTCAGTAACTCCTAAAATCTGCAAAATTGTAAGTCTATCGCAGCCTTGTGATAATCTGGATACGGAAGGAAAGCTCACCAAATTTATCTAGAGGTTCCATACCGTTTAGTTATATTTTCGAGTTTCGCATTTCTGCGCGGCTTAACGGGTTTTATCATTATTTGTTTATTTTAGGATGTATGTAGTTCATATGTTAGGAAAGTGTCGGATTAATAGATATAAGTGGAAAAATTGTCTGACTTAAACTTGTCATTAGTTGTTTTACCAAAAGATGATAATCTTGTCCCTTCATCAAGCTGCCTCTTGTCTTAGAGGAAAAATTGCTAATTACTTCCATAATACTGATCGATATGTATATTTTACCGACTCCAAAAAGCAGCTAATATCCACCTCATTGAGCATTCACCGTCAAAATAAAGTAGTTGTTTTAAGCTTTGTAGAAAAAATATCTAAATTTATTGTATTTTTTAGAACTACACTATCAATTATTGGCTATCCAAAGGAGCAACAAGGGACAAGCTGACAGCAGGTGTCCCCCTCTACGGACAAGCTTTGAGTTTAAGGGACAAAAACAAAAATGGCTTAAATGCACCAGCTACAAATCCTGGACAGGCCGGTGAATTTACTCGTCAAGCTGGATTTTTGGCCTATTATGAGGTAAATGAATCATTTAATACTTTTAATTGTTCAAGTAAAAGAAAAAGACATAACAATTGATAAAAAACAAAACAACAAAACTGCATGCAAAAATAAAAAATTTGTAAAAGAACTTAACGGCTGCCTTCACCATATTCAGCTTAGGTTGTGATGAATAATTTTTTTTTGACTTTTATATTTATGTCAACGCATTTGAAGTGTTTTAATTAACCTCAGCTATTCATTCAGAAATTGCTCCCACCCTGACGAAGTTTTCTGGAAGTGTCCATGATATCATCCATTTTTATTTTGTATTTTTCCAGCATTTTTTGTATACAAATAGAGGTAGTGGATAAATGGTTCCGTAACAAATTTAAAAATCCATTTCTTATCTACTATAAAATTATTAACTTCTTAGATACATTAAATATTCTGTGCTCGTGTTAGAAATGAATTTTTAAGGATCGTATATTCTTTTTGTTATAATTCCTTAAATTACCCTTTTTTCATAAACAGAGTAGTTTCATTAATATATATTCCAGGACGAAAATTTAATTATTTTTATATAATTAAAAATTATGTGGTTCCGCACTGTTATTATTGTAACAGTTTTAAAATGCAAAAAAACTATTTTATTATTGAAATAAAAAACCACAAAAAGAGAAGGAACAAAGAATGAAAGAAAATATAAGAAGACTAAGTTACTATTATACAAAAATCTACCCTGTACCGTTATGAAGAATATACTTTAACCTTGTTAACCATATTGCCTTCTTTTGTAGATATGTCACCGTGTCAACATAAAGGGAGGATGGACTGTAGTCAGTGATCCAGAACACAGATGGGGCTCCTATGCATACAGAGGCAATCAATGGGTATCGTTTGATGATTCTTCAATGATTGAAAGGAAAGGAAGACTATTCAAAGAGTGGGGACTTGCTGGAGTTATTGTATGGGCTCCAGATCTTGATGACTTTAGAAACAGATGTGGCTGTGAGCCACATCCTCTGCTAAGAGCCTTGAATAGAGGAGTTGGAAGACTTGAGGGAGCTGGACCTGATTGCTCCTTACAAAGTAGGTTTTGCTTTGTGGTGTGTTTACAAACTGTTTACCGTTTAAGAGTGTTTGCATAAATCAATCAAAAAGATAGAGAGTCTGAGTGAAAGGCGGCTTTTGTTTCCATAGAAATGTATATTGAACCCTGATAAAGTTTCTTTTGACGGGAAAAAAATTATGCACTTCCTGTACATTTTTGGCATTCTAAAAATTGTTAAGTTGCTAGTCTGTACATTGGTTGACTCGACTTATTGCTTAGACTCAAGATTTTGACAACTTTATAAGCCTTATCCTCTACTAAGAACCTTGGGTAGGAGTGTTAACTAGTCCTGAATATTCCTTACAAAGTTCCCACATTACTACTACTACAATTGGAAACTCTGCAGCACTAAGCCACCTGAGGTCGACACAGTAAAGTACACTTCTCCTCCACCCCAATCTATTCAAAGCCTCCCTCTTTGTAATCTCCCAGGGAAGTTCCCATTTCTCTTAAATCTTCCCTTACGACATTCTTCCATCACAACTGGGGACGACTCGCTTTTTGTTTGGCACTAAACACTTTGGTGAAAAGGACAATCTTTGGCAATATGTCATCTTTTATCCACAGAAGGTGCCCTAGCCATCTAAACCTTTCTCTCATTATAGGCCTAGAAAGTGAGACTGAACCATACTTTTTGCATAGCCAACTCTTTGAGTTACGACCAGTCAAGCGGGTACCCAAAACAATCCGTAGACAATTTTTCTGGAAAAACTTCTTATCAGTGGTGAAGAAAGTTTTTCTTCTCATTGGTGAGTTTAGCTTTTGTCTTGGAGCAATCTTAAAAAATTATTTTAACGTGTTTGATTAAATTTTATATATACAAAATTCAATTAAAAAATCATAAAATCTACGAAGACATGAATGTAAGGCAAATCTGGAAAACATGTAGCAAATCTTCCTCCTTTTTTGCAGCACCCAACTTTCAAAATTCTTCACTTTTTAACTACAATAAATAAGAATTCTTAAGACTTTAAGCAATACTACTACTACTAACAACTCACCACAACACCAAGCCACTTGAAGCCAGCACAGCTACGCACGCTCCTCCTCCATCCCAATCTATTTAAAGCCTCCCTCTTTACATCCTCCCAGGAAGTTCACATATCCCTTAAATCTTTCTTTATGACATCCTCCCACCCCAGCCGTGGACAACCTACGCTCTGTTTAGCCATTGATTGTTGGCCAAAAGGTTAATCTTCGGCAATCTGTCATCATTCATCCTTAGAACGTGCCCAAGCCGTTTCAGCCTTTCTCTCATTATAGCCCTAAGATGCGGGATAGAATCGCATTTTTCGCACAGCCTACTGTTTGAAATACCGTCAGTGTGCCGGGTACCCAGAACAACCCATAGATAATTTCCCTGGAGAACATCTAGCAAATATTCATCCGCTTTTTGAACTGCCCATTCTTCAGAACCGTACTTGACCACTCATCACTGTTGCTTTCAATATTCTAATCTTGGTTTGCAGACTTATCTTTCTATTCTTCCAAAATTTTTCCAACTGTGAATAAAAAAACTCTGACCCTTGGCTATTCTACTTTTTACATATTCGGGGCTCCCACCGTCCTTACTAATGATACTACCAAGGTAAATCCACCTGATCAATCTTTTCATCACCCAACGTAATGTTTTCATTTTCACTTATTCCTAGCCTTAGCGACTTAGTCTTTTTAACATTAGTTTTTAAACCTATTCCAACACCCTGAATTTGCAAAACCTCTAAGAAAGTTCATTCATTTTGCTCATACTTTCATCTAGGATTCTTAAATCATCAGCATAATCTAAGTCCATGAAAGTATTTCCTCCCCATTTGATTCCGTGTTCCCCCATTGCCTTTCCTGTGTTTTTTATGACAAAGTCCATCAAAATAATCCATATAAAGGGGGATAGAACACGACCTTGCTTAACTCCTGATTTAATATGAAACCAGCTGTAACCTTATTTTCTAACTTAACCACAGCAGTGTTATTCTCTTACATAGCCCTAATCGCGTTAATGTGTTTGTCTGGTATACCTTGCAAGGATAAAATCTTCGCTAAGGCTCTTCTATCAACAAGACTGAACGCTTGCTCATAATCTATAAGACTGAGGACCAAAAGTGCTTGATAACTCAGGCACTTCTTAATTATTAACCTAAGAGTGAGAATTTGGTCGACACATCCTCTACACTTTCTAAATCCGCACCTTTCTTATATTGTGGTTTAATTAGGGTTTTCCTAACATCGCTAGGTAGCCTACTTCCCCTTTTTCAAAAAACATATTCATAATATTCAGTAACTTAATTCTAACCTCAGAGCCACCATATTGAAGGAACTTATTTACCACAGTATCAGAACCTGCCGCCTTTTTATTTTTTAATCCTCTTAGAACTGTCGCCAATTCTTCAAGTTTCAGGTTAATACAACCAGTTGCTCTCAAGATATTGCTAAGGCGTCTTAATGGAAACCATAGACACAATGCCTTTTGATTTAGTTTTAAAGCAACATTTAGTTTTAAAGCATAATGGGCAATTTACATAGCTGTGGGGGGGGGGGGGGTTAACATACCCAGTATCCCTGAAGACACTGCCACTTGACCATTCTACTATGCTGAACAAAATGCGAGTCTCAAAACGGATGGGTTTGAGTGGATGTTTTTGGAAAACGAATGGGATTCGGAGGAGGACTACTTGCCCTCCACTCACTTTTGACTCTAAAAAATGACACTAGAATTTCCGATCGAATTGGCTTCTTTAGAACTTTCAAAGATGTTTCTAGCTATTATAAACTGGAGCTGCCTATTGTGGTATTACTTCTGGTATTACTAGCGCTGTCTATATGGTATTACTTATGTTCCCTTTTGGAAACCCTGCGTGGGTGTAGTTTCTTCGTTTAATTGAAAATCTCCACAAGCGTTCCCTAAAGGTTTCATCTTAATACCTTTGGCTTCATTGTTGCTATAACTATAGTAGTAGTATTAGCAGTATATACATTGTGCCTTCTGGCTAGTTCAAAATCCACCACAAATTACCCTTATGAGTTCAATTTAATAATGTGAGCCGTTCTTACAATATTGTTTTTTTTATCGTTTCAATCTTTTTAAAAACTACATGCTTATAGTTTATTTGGTTTAGTTCAACATCCACCTAAGTATTTCTTAAAAGCTTCACCGTAATACCCTTGGATCGTGTAGTAGCAATAGTCGTAATAGCATTAGTAGTATTATGGGCATAGCATCTTTGGTTTCTTCAACGTCCCTTTCAACACAGGCTAAAAGTTTCAGCTTAATACGATCAACCATTTCTGAAACATTTCTAATTCGTCCTCTTAATAACCTGTGTGAGCATAGTTTATCTCGATTTAGTTTCATACAGTTTCAATATATTCCTAATTTTTGGGCTTAATACACTTATCTTTAGCAGTAGCAGTAGTTGTACCGGAAGTAATAGTAGCAGCAGTAGAATTAATAACAGTTGCCTTAACTTTAGTGGTAGTAGTTGTAGTAGAAATAGAAGCACTAGTATTAGGATGTAAATATTGTCTTTTGGTTAGTTCAACCTCCCTTACAAAAAGCCCTGTTAGTTTCAACTTCACACACATAATTATTCGTAAGATATTGCTGATATGTCCTTTTGAGAATCTGCATAGAGACAGCGTGTTGTGATTCAGTTCATCTTCTCCCCCTCGAAATTCTCTGAAAATTTCTCCTTCATATCCTTAGGCATAGCGTAATAGTAGTCACATTAGTAGTATTGGTAGTGCTAGTAGTAGTATCAATAGTAATAGCACTAGTACTAGCAGCAGCAGTTGTATTAATGTATTGCCTTTTCGTCAGTTGAATATCCCTCTCATAAAGTCCTGGAAGTTTCAATTTAAAAAAATTAGCCATTGCTATAACATTGCTGATATGTCCTTTTGATAACTCGTATATTCATATACTTCTTGAAATTTTCATCCAAATACTCTTGATCTTACAAGCAGTTGCAATAGTAGCAGTGACTTAAGTAGAAGAAGTTGTAGTAGTAAATGTAACAATGGTAGTAGTATTATTAATAACTTGTGTATATTGCCATTTGGTCAAACAATCTGCCCCTTTAAGCATTCTCTGAAAGTTTCTACTTATTAACTAATTCTAATCAAAAGCAATAGGTGCATGCACATATTGTCTTTTGATTTAGTCTAGATTCTGCCAATATATTGTTAGTGAATAGTGTGCTAGTATCAGCAGTAGTGGTAGTGGTGGTAATTGTGGTAGTATCATTAATGTGTAACTATTGCCTTTCCAGTCAATTCCTGTCGTTTCCTGACAGTTCCAAATTAATATACTAAGTCATTCCTGGGTTAAGTCCTTCTGACAACCCGTATAGAAATAACGTGTTTAGATTTAGTGCCCTTCGTCTTTTTGGATGGTAAAGGTCAAAGCTGCATAACTTTTTCAATAATTTATGTAATATGCAAACGAATTGCATAACTTTAAGCCCTTGCCCTGAGGACTGTGGAAAAATTGACATCCCCAGAGACATAATTACTGGACCTTTCTACAATGCTGAATGAAAAAAATGCTCTCTTAAAAATTTTGATTGTATGTGTTTCGGAGAATAATAGGCAAGAGGGGGAGGGGGTGGTTGTTTGTCCTGTATTCACTTTTGACTCTTAAAAACGACACTAGAATTTCCAACTTCAAATCAAAGGAAGTCCATCCTAAGTTTATACGACCATCCGTTCCATAAAAATCTTATATGCCCCGGGGTATAACTTAAAAGCCTTCCAACTGAGATCTGGGGGGTAGTCGCCATCCTGGAGGCATTGCTACATGTTCTTTAGATTACGGTGAACAAAATAAATACATCACATTTTTGATTGTCTGCATTTGGTGAAAAGAGGATGATGGGGGCAGGGGGGGTTGTAGTTACCCTCCATCACTTTTGACTGTTATAAGGGAACTAGAACTTCGCATTTACAATCAGATGAGCCTCCTCTAAAGCCTATAAAACCACTCCTTCCATATGAACCTTATATACCCCTAGAAAATAACTTACAGCCCTTATTTCCAGACTTTGGGGGGTTGTGTCAACCCCAAAGGCCTTTTTATGTAATCTTTGAACTATTTTTTGAATAGAATGGCTATGATATCTCAAAATTTCTATGGGATGTATTTGGGAAAAGAGGACAGGGGGGAGGGCTAGATGCCTTTCCATCGCTTGAACTCTTAAAAATGGCACTAGAACTTCAGATTTTCAATTCAGTGAGCCACCTCCGAAGTTTATACGCCATCCCTTGCGTGAAATCCCTATATACCCTTAGAGCATAGCTTACAACCCTTGTCCTGAGGGCTGTGGGGGCCGAGGTTTGCATTTTTAAAGACATACTTACTTACCTTTCAACTACGCTTAACAAAATGGCTATCTCAAAATTTTGATTGGTTTGTGGAAAAAATGGGAGTTGGAGAAGGGGGGGCAGCTTATTGCCTTCCAACCGCTTCTGACTATTGAAATCAGCATTAGATCTTTCAATTTTCAATCGGATGCTCCTTTTGAAGTGTTTATGACTACTTTTTCTATACGAAGTGCCCTGGTTTGAAAAAAAAACACTTGTGCCCATGTCACTCTTAATTTAGGATACTTAGAAAGCGCTATTGCGCGATCTATGATAAGACAATACAGATATAAATCAAGTCCTTTTCCAAATACAGGGGCTTAAACTCCTGTGGGGAAGCTGACCTCTTCTGATTTCTTGCGCCTTCCTTCACTCCAAACTGAACATCACCCGAGATTTTGTTTGCCTTCGCCAATCGTTTGAAACGTACACAATTTTACGTTCATATTTTAGATTACGACTATAAAATTTCTTATGATATCTACTTTGTTATCCTTGCAACAAAAATCATCCAACTGTCAATTTGGCCTAAATCTACACTCTTTTGAATTTCTGCTAGCGCACCCAACTTAAGACTGTTTATTGGGAAAGAACTTTGCCCCCTCCAAGATTTTATTTGAATTTACACCGGTATCTGATTATAAATGATTTTCTGTCACAAAAACTTCAAAAGTAAGCTAAAAAACATGTCTCTTAGTCGAAATTATAAAAATTATGTCTCTTATTCAAAAGCAGTCACATATATGACAATATTGACATATTGTCATATATGTCAATACATATTGACATGCGACTAAGTCAGGATAACTAAATTATCAGGTAACTAAAGGTAACTAATTCGTGCTTGAATTTAGAATGTTCCAAATCCTCACCTGTATCATCCTCGTTCCTAGATTAGGCACGTACAAAGATTTTCTTTTGAGGGAACAATAATAACGAATATAATTTGGATCAGAAGAATCCAGAAGTTTGGAAAATTTTAGGAATCTCTTAGAAGGAGATATGGGAAAGAGGCAAGGATGAAGATGGTCCTGTGATTTCGATTGTGTACATCCTAGTGCTACATCATATTAGTTTCCCTTAATTTTGTATCTATTAGAGTTTTCAATATTTTTCAGCAAAAGAAGTACAAACAGTAGAGCCCACCCCAGGAAGTGGTGGCGAAACAGGAACAGGTGCTGGTGGTAATGTTGGAGGAAGCTCATCAGGAGCTTGTGAGGATGGTACCACGGTAAGAGACCCAAACAACTGTGGTAAATACAAGCTTTGTAACCATGGAACGTATATTGAGCAGTATTGCCCGAATGGACTTTTCTGGAACGAGGTACGAAACTGCAAACTTTTCTGTTCTTTTTTAAATTGGTTTTTGGGGTGACGAGAGTATAAAAAAGAAAATTCTTGACTATTTGCGCTTCAAAGTTCCTATCTATCCATTGAAGGAGGGCTTAGCAATGGTCCAGGTAATATGGAGGCCATTAGATGAGAACAAAGCCTAAATTAACTGCTACTGAAAGCGAAAAATCCAATTTTGGTTTCGCGTGGAGGATGAATTGCTAATTTAAAGTAGAATTGGAGTCTCCTGCCTTCATGCAAATCTCAGCATGTTAATATTTCTTTACTTCATGTGAATGCACCTGAATGCTAAAGAATACATGTGCATCTTTCAGAAGTTAGTACAACCTAGTCAAGAGTGGAAATTTTTCAAAGCCTTATGCTCAACACACTTGATTGACACTGAGTCTTACGCTTTCTTTGGGGAATCTAAAAAAAAAGGATTAAAGCAAAAAAAGAAAAATGTCATTAAGCACTAAATATCGTTTCAGAAGCCACTCTGACTGAGTCAATTCTAAAATGAGCTTAAGAACACTTTTTCCACTAAAGCACTAGGTTAACAACGAAAATTCTAATTGATTCTATGAATTGATTGGTTCTAATAAAATAATCTTTAAATTGATAGATAAAATTGATTCTAATAATCTAATTGATTCGAATAAAATTCTAATATTCCTAATCTTGGTTTTGAAAGATTAGTCGGTATGACGTCTGGATAGTTGACCTATTCTAATAAGATTTAAAGTTTGAACGTCACTTGTAAAATCTTTAAAGTGTCAATGTATACCCTAGGGCACTGAAAAGCTCCTTACGGAAAAGCTCCTTAGGTAGCTTCTTACGACTTAAACCTATCTATTCTAGCCTCTATTAACTATATCCAAGGTTCAAAAGGTATTAAAATATTTTATGTTCTAATCAAATTTCTAAATCTCTAATCAATTAAATTTGGTTTTAAGGTATTTTTTACTTGTTAAGTTAATTTATATCTTTCCTCTAGCGATAGCTAACTTCAGTGAATTTAGTTTTTTTAACTTTATTTTAGATAGCTGTTGTTTTTATTCACGTGTCAACCTTATGGTTCAGACATGTAGTACTACGTTTAGCACCCATCAGTTTTCCACTTCATTGCTACTCTCAATTTCCTTTCGTAATTAACATTTTTGGTAATTGATTAGCAAGGGTGAGCACAGTTGGCCCCTTTCCAAAGGAACCCTGTAGTGATTCCTCGAACGTGTAACAGTTGAATTTAGATATTATTGGAGTAAATATTGGCTCTTGTACAGGGTGCACACCAGGCTGTAAACCCTAGTAAATTCATATTAAATACCAAAGATACTTGAACTTGACATCTACCGAGGACGGTTGTGATGTTGCCAAGGGCTTATTAGGCTCATAAGGGCATTAGCATCACGAGTTTCAATTGTATCCATATCTCTTCGATTTGAATAATATTTTCAATACGTATCAGTCTGATTGTAATGCTGATGATTATAGTGATGCAGATTTATTTCACTAAAGATATCTGTTAACTATCTTTAGTAACGGTTGCTATTAAAACAAATTCATAGTTAATTTTCTGTTATTCCAGCTATTAAGACAACATAAGCTGGAACAAAAAAGTTAGTTTTAGTAGCTTTTAGCAGCTTTTCGTCAAACCTGAAATGCACCCATGATCAAACGATTGCTTTTAAGTCTCGTTGTGGAAATCAGTATAATCTTTTTATTGATGGAATATTGTGCATACTTATCGAAAAAAATGGTTAGGGCATTTACATCTGACTCGGTCGTAAGATGTTTCCCTAGTTTTAACAAAAATTTAGATTAGCACGCACACTGTTAATTTATTTTTTCTTTGTTTTAAATAGGATCGTTGTGACTGGCCAGCAAATACAGATTGTAAGCCGGGTGGTACTGGCTCTACTTCAACCAAGCCACCTGTAACACAACCACCACAGGGTTCAACTTCTGAACCTCCCAGCACAGGCGCTAGCTCTACTAAACCACCTGGACCTACCCAACCGACAACAGTAACGACACTGAAACCAGTGCCTTCTTCTACAGCGACAACGACAAGAGCTCCTACACCTTCCACTGAACGTCCAACTACTGAAGATACAGGTGTCAAGGTCATCTGCTACTTCACAAATTGGGCATGGTACAGACCTGGGGATGGAAAGTATACACCAAGCAATATTGATGAGAGTTTATGCACGCACATAGTGTATGGCTTTGCAACTTTGGACAGAAATAAACTGGTGATGAAAGTTTATGATTCTTGGGCAGACCTTGACAACAGTGAGTATACTATAGTGTGACTTTTTTTTAGCATAAAATAATGCATTTTTTCATCATATGACTAAAAAAACATAATTTGCAGCACATTAAATCTTGAAGAAAACCTATTAGATCAGAGGTAAGACAATATTTAAAAGCAATCGCTCAGATTAATAGGTTGTCAAAGAATTAATACATCATAACATTTAAAGAGTTTAACAGTAAACTTGGTAAATTGTTTCAATAGACATATCAATTTTAAACCTATAAAAAGCTAACTGATTGTCAAAACATGGAATCAGTTGGGGAAGTTAAACTTTCCTAAACTTGGATTATGTAGATGATTTAAGGATCTTACATGAAAATGTTAGCAAAATAAACATATTTTTGGAGGTATTTTTTTTAGGCTGAAGATTAATGTTAAGAAGCCTAATTCACTAAAATTAAGAATAAGTGAAGGTGAAGAGGTAATGCTGGGTAACTAGAAGATCGATTAAGTTTACATCTTCACTTACCTAGTATTAGCTAGTTGCATCAACTACCTATTATCAGTAAAGAAAATGGGTGCAGTAAAGATGTAAAAAGTAGAAAAAACTAAGTGTTTTTTCATAGTGAAAATAGTTTGGAAGAATAGTGAGATAAGACTGCAAACCAAAATTAGAATAGTGAAAGCTACAGTGATGACAGGTGTCAAGTGTGGTTCAAAAGCTTGGGTGCTCTGAAAGACAGAGGACTATCTGCTAGATGGTTTCGAGAGAAATTCCTTGTGGAACATGATATGATTTGACCGAATCTCCAACAGTAAATTGTAAGATGTGATTAAAACCAACTTTCGAAGGTTATAATGAGAGAAAGGTTTAGATGGAAACGACCCGTTCTGAAGATGAAGGAAGACATATTACCAAAGATAGTCATTGTCCGCCATTCATCTAGGACCAGATGAGAAGTAGGTCATCTCCGAATGAGGTAGAAAGATGTCACGACGAAAGATTTAATGGAACTGACGACTTTTTGGGGGGTCACAAGGAGGGAGGCTTTAAATAGATTGGGATGGAGGAGGAGCGTGCGCAGCTGTGCTGATATCAGGTGGCGTGGTGCTCCAGTGAGTTTTTAGTAGTCGTAATAACTGAATGTGAACAGGTCAAAACTAAAGTATATCAAAACGATTCAATATTGAACTTCTGTATTAGTGATGTAACATTTTCTTCTCTTTTTAACTGAAAACTTAAAATGTTCACGTAAGTTATATCAACACCCGAAATCTTCTTCTTGGGAGTGGTCTTTCATAAAAACGTGGTTAAATTTTACCAATGCTACAAAGCTGTCGAAGTAGGTAAAATTCTGGGAGCATCGGAAAAATTTAATAGCCATGAGACTTATTTAAGGGTAGATGCATACTTAAATAAATCGAAGAATCAGGTAAAGAATCGTTGCTTGAATAAATTAAAGGGAAATTTGCAGAAAAAACAATCAAATTACTTTAATAACTATTTGTGACTATTTGGAAAGTACTTGTTTCATTCCCCTCTCTATGAATGGAAGTAAGGAATAACATAATAAGTAAAAGGAAATCTCAGGACTAGACAATGGTACACTGATAATACGTGTCAGTTTTTTGTATAGACCGTGATTCTTAGCATCAACGAGAACCTCAAAAAAAAATATCATGGGATCCCATCTATGGCGACTATCCAAAATACAAACTTGAGAGACGCATCACTTTCAAATTCTATTTATAGGCCATCTATCTTGGTATCGACCATTTGTCTAAGGTCTAAAAATACTAGCTTCTTTTTGGCGTTGCAAAGTTGAAAATGGAATTTAGTGCATTGGTGCAATTATGCAATTTTCCACCAGAAGGAATATTCAAGCCTCTAATCCAAATATAAACTACACAATGTAATCCCAACAGTATTTACAAATTTCTTCTATAGTCAATCAAAACTAACATCGAATAGGTGCCCAATCCAAGAATTATCGGGGAAATGGTCTAAAATATTATCTTTGTTGTCCTATTTTGTGGTATTGTAACTAAACATTGGGTTTTAGAGTATTGATACAATAAACAACGGCCGTCCAGGGAAAATTTCACTGTAAATAGCTTATTATTCAAGCTTCTATCACTGGTAAATTTTAATAGATCAACTATTAAAAATTTGATCTTCAAAATATTTTTCAATTTTTTTAAATATTCAGCTCGATTGCTATTGACCGAAAGCTGAGATAAAAAACAATAACATAACACTGGTAAATTTGAATGAAAATTACTTATGCTTTCTTGATTATCGTTTAGATGTTCGTTTATTGCTTATACTTTTGCGCAACTGTTTTTTTACCATAAAAATAATAAATTCTTTTATCAAACAAAATAAACAGAAGCTTAATTTTAAACACCTTAGTTTCTAGACAAAAACTTATAAATCAGTGATTTCAAATTTTCAAATCAGTCAAAAACTTTTAATTCAAGCTTCCATGAGTGGTGAATAAAGTTCTTATAATATAATCTTTAAGATGTTTTCTATTTTTTTAAATATATAACTTAACTGGTCTTTTTGCGACCAATTTGGTTTTCTTTTTGTAACAACAAATAACACTTTGGTCTTACTTTTTTCTTTTTGTAAAGATTTTGAAAAACTATATCCAGAGATCTGTTTTCCGAGCATTTTAAAAGTTAAAAAAAAGATTCGACGCATTTTGTGTTAACTTGAAGTTCTAAATCTGTCGAAATTAGCAAAATTCACATCAAGTGATCCTCTGTGTTCAGCCTTGAGGGAAAGAAGTTGAGGCAGGCGTTTTAAACATCGAGGAATATAAAAATTTCGGATTGCGCCAATTGAGCTGCAGGAGTCAATCCAACACTTTTTTTCTTATCCCAAAATAGCAGGCTCCCTAGTAAATTTACTTTCAGGGAACCTATTTATTAAAATTAAAAATTTGGAAGATCTATATTTTCTGTCAGATACATCTTCATGTCTTTTCATTAATCCTAACACGAGAAAACTTTTACTTCTACCGTTATCCCTCCGTCTTTCCATTTATTAGCGACTTTTCTCGACAAGAAAGGTCCTTTTGTTGCCCTGGGGCACCTAGGAATAAACTCGGCCACATTTGCCCAGGCAAAGATCAATACACTGTGCCACCACAGGAAGACAGTGTTCTTTTTTATTGGCTGTGATAAGTTTAAGAAAAAAACTTAAAACATTGTAATTGACCACGCAAAAATAAAAACCTTAGTGACGGTATTCAACAGCTGCTTTTTTTGGGGGGGGGGACTTGTTATTTTGGCACCTTTGTCTTCCTTTTTTTATGTTTTTTCTCTCATTTTCTAACAGTATCTTATTAAGTGATGTTTGATAGATTAGAAAAATCATATATTTATCTCAGTCATAGACCAATAACGGTATAATTTCTTGTTTTGTATTGTTATTATTTATATAACTAATAATTTTTGTGTGTATGATTGTATTTTCTGTCATCTCGTTATTTCTTACCAGTTCGTTCATTGATTTATACAGTCTATCTTTATCAAACCGAAACATTGTTTTGCAGATTTCTACAAACGAGTTGTCGCTTTAAGAGAAAAGGGAGTACGCGTATCTATAGCCTTAGGAGGATGGAATGATTCACTGGGCAATAAGTACAGCCTTCTTGTTAATGACCCAGAGGCAAGAAAAAAATTTGTTAAAAATGCTGTCGAATTTGTCGAAAAATACGGTTTTGATGGTTTAGATCTCGACTGGGAATATCCAGTATGCTGGCAAGTTGATTGCAACGCTGGTCCTCCATCTGATAAAGAAGGGTTCTCAGCATGGGTCAAAGAATTAAGTGCTGAGTTTAAACCAAGGGGATGGACCCTATCAGCTGCCGTATCACCATCGAAAAAGGTTATTGATGCAGGTTATGATGTGCCAGTGCTGTCTGAATATCTAGATTGGATTGGTGTAATGACCTATGATTATCATGGGCAATGGGACAAGAAAACTGGACATGTTGCACCCCTTTATTATCATCCAGAAGATGACATTGAATATTTCAACACAGTAAGTTCATATCCCAAAATTGTATATTTAACTCTTCAGATAGGCTATTATCGGGAATCTACCTAGTATTATTTTTTCCGTAAGACATATATTGCAAGATACCTTTTCTATAAACATGCAATACACAGGGGCACCAAGTGGAGTGGATATTGTCCTCCCTTCTAGAGTTTGTAAACATCCTTTTTTTGTTATAACTACATACCCTCATCACCCCTAACTGCTCGATTATTAGCGTGGGGGAAAGTACAACATTCAAGTGAGGTGACGTAGAAAATTTGAACATTTGAATCACAAATATATGTGAAATACTTAAGAAAAACTTTCTAGGAAGATATGTTCAGTTCGGTTCACCTATTGAACCTAATATATTTTTATGTTTAGTCAAACAGTTCGTGGTAACGAACTGTAGTAAGGAGCGACCCGGCTCAATAGTAACAGAAACTCTAAAAAATGGAATTTTGATACCAATACCTACATCAAAAGAATCGCATTTTAATTCTGATTTTAAATATATAAGTTTCATCAAGTTTAGTCTTACCCATCAAAAGTTACGAGCCTGAGAAAATTTGCGTTATTTTAGAAAATAGGACAAATCGCCACGTAGAAGTCATAGAATCTTAACGAAAATCACACCATCAGATTCAGCATGTTAGAGAACCCTACTGTAGAAATTTCAAGCTCCTATCTACAAAAATGTGGAATTTTGTATTTTATGCCAGAAGGCAGATCACGGATGCGTGTTTATTTGTTTTTTTGTTTTTTTGTATTTTTTTTCTTTTTCCCAGGGGTGATCGTATCGACCCAGTTGTCCTAGAATGTTGCAAGAGGGTTCATTCTAACGGAAATGAAAAGTTCTAGTGCCCTTTTTAAGTGACCAAAAAAATTGGAGGGCACCTAGGCCCCCTCCCACGCTAATTATTTTACCAAAGTCAACAGATCAAAATTCTGAGATAGCCATTTTATTCAGCGTAGTCGAAAAACCTTATAACTATGTCTTTAGGGACGACTTACTCCCCCACAGTCCCCATGGGAGGGGCAACAAGTTACAAACTTTGACCAATGCTTACATATAGTAATGGTTATTGGGAAGTGTACAGGCGTTTTCAGGAGGATTTTTTTGGTTGGGGGAGGGGTTGAGAAGAGGGGGATATGCTGGGGGAACTTTCCATCGATAATTTGTCATGGGGGATGAAAATCTCCATGAAGGGAGCGCAGGATTTACTAGCATTATTTAAAAACACAATGAAAAAATAAATATGAAAAAGTACTTTCAGCTGGAAGTAAGGAACAGCATTAAAACTTAAAACAAACAGAAATTATTACCCATTTGAGGGGCTCACCTCCTCCTAATACCTCGCTCTTTACGTTAAAGTATTTTTAGTAATTTCAACTATTTATTCTACGGCTTTTGTGATTCTGGGGTCATTCTTAATGAATTGGGACAAAATTTAAGCTTTAGTGTAAAGAGCGAGGATCTGACAAGGGGGCGAACCCCCTCATATATGTAATAAAAATATGAGAATACAAAAGTTCTTTACGTAAGCTAATTTATAAGTTACGTAAATCTCTTACTAATAAAAATATTCGTAAAAAATTAAAAGTTCTAGTTGCCTTTTTAATTAACCAAAAAAATCGGAGGGCAACTAGGCTTCCTCCCCCGCTCTTTTTTTCTCAAAATCATTCGATCAAAATTATGAGAAAGCCATTTAGCCAAAAAAAAAAAAAATCCAAATTTCGTTTTAATTATTCCTCTGCGGAGAGCCAAAATCAAAACATGCATTGATTCAAAAACGTTCAGAAATTAAATAAAAAAAAAACAAGTTTTTTTAACTGAAAGTAAGGAGCGACATTAAAACTTAAAACGAACAGAAATTACTTCGTATATGAAAGAGGCTGCTTCCTCATCAACGCCCCGCTCTTTACGCTAAAGTTTTTTACTGTTTTAAAAAGAAGAATTGATAGACAGAGTCAAACTTTAGCGTAAAGAGCGGGGCGTTGATGAGGAAGCAGCCTCTTTCATATACGAAGTAATTTCTGTTCGTTTTAAGTTTTAATGTCGCTCCTTACTTTCAGTTAAAAAACTTGTTTTTTTTTTATTTAATTTAGATAAGGGTCAATTTAGATTTGTTTCCTGAATTCAGAGAAAGCAGTAACAAAAAAGAGTGCAATGTAACTACAAATATGCTAATAAATAAAGCAATAAAAATTTAACAACACTTGTCATTTCTCTTGTGTCCTTTAATCCTATGTCTAATAATCCTGAAAAATTTAAGTTAGAAACAATATGTTGTAAGAAATATTAACCAGAAATTTATATATTTTTGCAGTCTATACCGTTAGATTTTGCTTAATAAGGAAGTTTTTTGGACCCTTCAAAATTGAGAAAACATTACTAGCGTCAAAAGTTCAACTTAAGATAATAGGATATATTGAGAAAAAAGTGAGAAAAGGAAGCCTTTGAGCCAGTGAGAAAGGGAAAGGTTTTTTTTTAATTCTATTACTTGAATAAGATATCAAAACAATCTATGGTTGAAATCCAAGCTTTGCAATCGTTAGGCACAAGTACATGAACTTTTAAAATACATCAAAAGAGTCGTGTTCTATTGAGCAGCGCTATAGGATAGGGACTTCGAGCAGCAAATAAACCGCTTAGTACCTGGATGTAAGTGGAATTGTCATTCAAATAGAAAAATATGAAAGCATCGACTTCAAGAGAAATGGTCACAGCTATGTGAGCATTGTTAGGTAACCGTTTTGTATCAAGTTTTGAAGACATTCCCTAGCCCTCAAGATAACTGGACTTGTCTGTTTGGGATTTTCCTTGTGGGATAACCATGAAGTACAGATTTACGCAACATGCCTGTGGGTATTTGATGTATTAAAATAAAATTGAAGATGAACTTAGTGATTTCTCAACTGAAATGTTGCAGTGATCAGAGTGGAATAGTTGCAGCAGTTTGTGAAATGTATACGTAAAGGAAAAAAAAACAAGTACACGAAGTTATTTTTCGATTTGGAAAACTTATATCGCTGTCTCTTAAAGGCAAACTGTAGCACTTCAGTTATAGTTAACAAAAATTTACCTACACTATCTTTGCTTTATAACGGGTTTCCTAAAGTTCTCACTCCTTTGTGTCGCCCTATTTAATAATACTGCTGTGAAAGTAAACATAGCCAAAAAAAAAACAACTTTATGTTGCTTTCTATCCTAATTTTGGTTACTATGGGTCTTGGTTCGTTCTTAATCATATTTCCCTACCACGTGTGAAAACACGCACTGTAAGGCAGGCAATCACAGCTGTCTGAGAATTTTTGAGTAACCATGTTATAATCGGGGTTTGACGACATTCCCTAGTCCTTAAGGTATTCGGATTTGTCCGTCTGGGATTTCTTTTGTGAGCAACCTTAACACACAGTTCCGCACAACATGGCTAGGGATATTTGATGAATTAAAACAAATAATTGACAAAGAACTTTGTGATTTCCCAGCTGAGATATTGGTAGTGATCAGTGGGGAATAGGTGTAGCAGTTAGGGAAAAAGTAATTTAAATTAATGAAAGTAATTTTTCAGTTTGGTAATTAATATTGCTGTCCTTTAAAAGCAAATTGAGTTGTTTAAGCTGCTGTTGATAAAATTCGTTGCTCCGTTTTTTCTACTGTATAGGATTTTCCCTATTTGTGTCCCCTTCTTTAATAAGTACGTTGTCAAAGCAAATATAGCCTAAGTAACAAAACTTCATACTTTTTTTATTGATAATATTCTTGAATTTATTATTTTGTATCTTAGTTCCTAACTTTATGTTAAAAAAAATTTGATTACCGAGTCACTAAGATAATTGTTCTTTTTTTTAGAATTTCACAATGAATTATTGGAAAGAGAAAGGAGCTGCCTCAAACAAACTAACCATGGGTGTTCCTTTGTATGGCCAAGCGTTCACTCTTGCTGATAAGAATGTGAATGGTTTAAATGCCAAAGCGACAGGTGCTGGGAGTGCTGGACAATATACTAGACAAGCTGGATTTCTCGCTTATTATGAAGTAAGTATTTGAATCTATTGAATTGACAAATATATAACTCGTGCTTGTGCAGCGTTTGATATCAATGTTGTGTGCGTTTCTTAGAGGACTGGTAAAATCCCCCTCCCCTAAAAAAAAACCCTAGCGAATCTGATAAGCATGGATATTTTAAGGGAACGGGTAAAAGGAACTTAACGATCCTTTCAGCTGTGTATGAAACTGATTTTTTTTTTTTTTTTTTAGAAACAAGTTGAATCTTCTAAAACTTGAGGTCCTGAAACTTGATCACAATTCTTAGATGTTTTGACTTTTGGTTAAAATACCTTGAATTGATAGCCACGAAAAAGTGTTTTTTGAAATGTTTCGACAAAAATAATACTAGAAGCGCTTTTTTCTTTAAGAAATTTAACAGTTAATTTAAACATTCCTTAAAATATACTTTAAAATGGTATCTCATTTCAAGCGTGCATAGATAAAAATGGCTTCGCTCCCAGATTCCATCTAATCTCCAGAATTTTATTTATTATTTCTATTCAACCCCTCTATCTCCATATATATTTCCCCATCCTAACCAAAAGAGTTCGCTTAGTATGTATATAATTTAAATATGTGAGTCAGATATTTAAATTTTTTATTTTGGTTTCATCTTTTTAAGTATTTTAAACCAAGAGGTGTCGACCAAAGGGCTGCAGTCTTCTGCGCTAAAGTTGGAGAATGAACCTTAAAACACTTACTAAAAGAGACAAATTTGGGAAGGATACTCCTGCAATAATAATTTGTTCGTTTAGAAATGTGTAAAATAAAAATATGTGTAATCGGTCATAAAATCTACCTTTGTATTTCAAATCGATTAGTAAAATTGATCATAAAATCATGTGATTTTGCATTTTGTTTAACTATGAACAGTTAATTATAAAATATTTAGTTTAGTAAATTTAGTAAATTTATTTAGTTCATTATAAGTTTAATTAGTTTACTAGCCGTATTTCTCTGTTAGTACTTGAATCCAAGTTTTTTTTTTGATTTTTTGATAATATGACCATACATCTGATTGCGAGTCCTGGCATGAAAGCGAAATTGTCCTACTGCTCTAGAATTCATTCTGAAAACGCGAGATTAAAGACTGAACTTCTTTTTTTTTAATGCTCTGTAGTTCAGCTAATAAAATCCTATAATCCAAGTTTTTCCTTTCGCTGTTTGTGTCTCAGGAAAAGAGCTGATGTGCTATTAAAAAAAGAAAAAGAAAGAAATAAAGGTAACAAATAAGGTTGCATAGAGTTCCCAAGCGAGTGGTTCGAAATAGCAAAAAAACAATTATGCCGAATGGCAGAACAATCATTTCACTCTCAGGTCACGAAGTGCAATAGCAGAATTATAAATATTTGGACAACATATTTTTCAATTCTTTCTAATTCTGTCTTTATAAAAAATTGTCTTTCATAGTTGAGGGATGAAGGGGAACAAGGTCTACGCAGCTACTACTTTAAAGTAAGATAGATGCTAGGACATCACATTTATTTTCATTCTTTTTCTAGATTTGCAGCCGCATACAAAAAGGAGGATGGACAGTGGTTCAAGATCCTGAAAGTAGAATGGGTCCATATGCTTACAAGGGTAATCAATGGGTATCTTTTGATGATGCAGATATGATTAAGAGAAAGGCCCAAAAGATTAAAGATTGGGACCTAGCTGGTGTAATTGTCTGGGCGCCTGACCTTGACGATTTCAGAAATAAGTGTGGTTGTGAGCCTCATCCTCTTCTTAGAGCCCTTAATAGAGGACTTGGACGTCTACAAAGCCCTGACCCCCAGTGTGAAGTTTGAATTAATTATATACCAGTGATTTAGTGCCATTTTTTTTTTTTTTACCTCGGATCGACGTTTGCAGAGAAAATGATTTTAGGTCATTTGACCAGTGATACCTTATTGACTTTACTAGATTTTTGTGAATGAAATCAAACCAGTTTTTGGGTTCGGTAACGGTGAATAAGTGTTATTAATTTGTAATTTATTTGTAAATAAATTCGTACGACATTTATCATATTCAAGCTTTGGATCTTAATCATTTAGCTGTAAGTTACAAGAGCTTTGGATTTGACACCAGTGCCATCTCTTAAGATGTTCCGAACCACAGATGAACATAAGCCCATTTTTTGCCCATTTCATTATACAAGTTAAAAACGCATAGAGCAAATTCCTCAGGCTCTATTAGATTCGTTCTTGGGTCAAATATAAAAGATGAAGGGGACTAAAAAATAAGTAAGGTCAATTAATAAAATTAAAATAAAATTTTTGAAATTATTATAATCTTTAGTTTGGCTATTTGCCAGAATAGTTCACTAGCTATAATGCCAAGCCCAGATATTACTAGCAGATCTCCATACCCTGATTTCCAGAAGCAGTTTGTTAAAGAAATTGTGCTCGTTATTTTGGCAATGATAATGAAAGACGTTCTTTGATGTAAGATTTAGAAAAAAAAGTGATATTGAGGGAAATTAACAGGTAGATTACAAAAAACTTGTACCTTCGTTTTATTGGCCAAATCTATTTTCTTACATTTGTGTATGGTCAACGTTGGGATTTATGTATCGGTTCCACGCACAAATGTTGCAAAATGTGCATCATAGGTTTAAAGGTATTATCTAAGAAGAATAATGCTTGGGGGAAGGTCCAACATGTTCGATTGGTTTTTAAAATAATAAGTTGAGTCAGTAAGAGTTCACCTCGAAGTTTCGTATTTTTATCTATGGTGCTGAAAATTTACCATGACTATGATCATATTGAAACGTCAAGTTCAGTTGGTTGAGGAACCGATAAGAGACAGAAAATAAGATAGAGGGGGAGAACGAAGGAAACAGAGTATCGAGAACATTGTTAAAATTCTTTACCCTTCCCATAAACGTTTTGGCTTTCAATGCCTTTTATTTTGATTTTTTGAGGTTGAACTTGTGGTGGAGGCAAAAAATGTTGATTTGAGTAAATACCAGTAAATGTGACTAAATATGTCATTTCTACACTCGTTTTTTTTTTGCTGATGAACATGAAACTAAACCTTTAAATTCGAAAGAATTGTTTGGGGCTTAAAGTTTGGAGATAGAGGGTGAGGTTGGGGGAGAGGCTCAGCCTGTAGGTGCATATTAAACTTGGCCCATAGGAAAACGTTTACAGCCTCGCGCCTTGGTAACAACCAAGACTGGGTCCAGATAAAGTTCAGTATGACTAAAGTCTCAGTTTTGTGAAAGTAAGTAAGAATGAGGAGGAATAGGAGAAGTTGAAACCCATATTTGGCAACAACAAACAAACATTTTGTCAAAGAGCTTCGCTTAGCTGCTACAAAACACTAGTTCCAAACAAAGAGATCAATATACTCAGATAAACTGCAACACAGGGATCAATTACATAAGGCAGAGAAAAATCCCAGTAACACTGAGATTCACTTGACTGTGGCGAAGCCATTTCAAATTTGTTCTTCTTCTTCGCTACTATCGTCTTCAAGGTTTCCGGCACCAAATATTTTTCAGTTGGAACAGTTCGTTAGTTTACAATTGCCACAGGCTCAGGTACATTTTAAGCCATGCTTTTTGCAAGAACATCGCAGAGTGAACACTTACTCTTGCAATTACAGTGAAGCACAGAAAGAAGGCAGTACCGGAGATTTATCTGAATGCACAGGTCGTAATTCTCCTTTCCACACAATACAGCCATACTCCAAAGGATCCAGTCGAAACTCAACATTCTTCTACGCTTATACTTGGAAGTATGTTCGAAGCAAATGATACTTGCTAATATCGCTTGTTTGTGAGAGCATTTTTGCCTTTACATACTTCGCAAAACTTTTAACTTTTTCGAGGAATTTCCTGCAGCGGACCTGGTCAAGATTTATTTAATTTTTTGTAGCCTTAAATAAGATAAGCATGGCCTTTTCTCAAGCTTTTATAATGTCTTCTTTTGTAGAAGCTCAGCCTGGGAATCAGTCCGGCGATATCCTGGAAGTTTTTCCTCGTTTTTCCGAGGCTCATTGGCGTAGTATTTCCTATGCCACAAATTTGCAAAGTTGAATCGTATCCGAGAAAGGCATGGAGGGAAAGACTTTTTGTAAAAGGTGTCTCCAAGTTTCAGTTTAGCTGCCAATATATCCGACGGACGGCCTCCAGTTTTCTGTGACTTCGACTCGGAATAAAAAAAATATCGGTTTACAGTCTCGCTTTGTGTGGTACAGTAGAAGGACTAGTAAGTCTGTCTGTATCTTTTATTATTAGGACAGTGGGTTGGCCTTCTTTTGACTCAACTGGAGTCATCACAATCAGCAGATAACCATCGCTTGGCGACTGGTACACTTTACATCCCGCATCATTAAGGTAGCCAGACAGAAAGCTGATGATTGCCTGCTTGTTTTCTGCGTTGCTAAGGAATTAATTTTTTTAATAAAAAAAAAAGACCTCTGCGACTGAATGCTGATCTTAGGACAACCTTTAGACCTGCTGCTCTTCCCTTTTGTCATGTCTTTGATTGAGGGTCCATATAAATATCTGTCAAACACTATCAAACCGCATCCATATATTCGCTTCACATAGTCGACGCATTTGATGTAGATATCTGCGTGTGTTGCATTTTTCCTAAAACAAACGATATAGAAGGATCCCAGCATCTAGTACATACCGAGGTTCATCCAAAATCTTAAGCATCCAATTTGTCTTTTGTTGCAGACCTTCTGCTTAACACCAGATCGCATTGGCAAGCGCTGCTTTGTCCGCCATCCGAAGGAGACCGTTCGGCTTAAATAACAAAGGTGGCAAGAAGCAGAGCTCGTATTTGAAAAATGTCTGAACTCTTTGCAACAGTCCCAGCATTTGTGACCAATGGTAGGCAGTTCTGCTGCCGATTTCAGGTTATTTTGCCCTCTCAGAGTAATAGCAGTTGCTTCCTTCTTGAAAGCGTAAATGCTTGCGTCGTTTTCAATCCTATCATGTAGAATTTTCCAACCTTTCGGTAGAGTCTCATCTACATCCATCTGCTCACTTGCAATTTCTTGATGTTTCAAGGGTTGAGTTGAATATTTATTGAAGCGAATCAACTGCTGATATAGGAATTAAGATTTTATTAGATCAAGTACCTGCTAATCCATATAATATTTACTGCGTTATATTTTCAGAAGAAAAACAATCATGGAAGTCATTGATAGCAAATTATAACTTAATATATAAATTTTTTTCGATGCAGAAATTTGTTTAGTAAAATTATTTATAATAAATGGGAAATTTCTTAAAAGCTAACAGTATTAAAGTTTTTTAATGTATTAAAATTAGCCTACAAGTAATATTTCTCCAGGACCAAGTAGAAATTTGTCATGGGAAGAAACACACAGCGACGTCACGGGTTCTATTTCAGTAATTAGTAATTCTCTCGCAACTTTTCACGGGTTTAGTTCAACTTAACAATTAATATCTATTCAAAATCCTTGTTAAAAGAAAATTCGTTTCATATACATATTGAAAAAAATTAAATCATCTCGACAAAAAAAACATGATAGGAAAATAAATAGAAGCTAGTTTCTTTTCACAGTTTGAATAAAGATGGCGTATGTAATCCGCTTCTCAGCAAAAAAAAAAATGCAAAACCCTTCTCACAGGCTGTTATCCATTTTATTTTTTTTATTTCAATTAGTTCTTTACGTTTTTTCAGTAAATTAATAAAATATACGTAAACTAAAAATTAAATAAAATTAGAATTTAAAAGTTCTTGCAAAACACCCCCCGCAGGCTACTATCCATTTTTATTTCTTATTATTTTTTTTTGGTGTTGGTATCTCAGCCGGAGTTCTGAGGCGAACCCCACAGGGATTTTGTTTGGAGGGAAGCTGGCTGCTTCTAACTCCTCGATCTGGGCACCCTGGTCTGATCGTTTTGATATCATCAACTCCTAGACAAGATAACAGTAAGAGTCAAATTGTTGAATCGCAACGGATGATCAGTTAATAGCTTGATTAAACTTAGGCCATTTTGGCCTGCAAAGAAACTTTATACATTCTTTTTGTGTTTTATTTGGCAGTCTTCTGAAGCGAATCTAGATTTCTTCCCAGAACAAAGAAAGCCAGAGCTAATTAAAGAAAGATTAATTTTGATTTGAAATTTTGTTTAATAGAATTAGCTATTAATAAATGAAAAACCTTTTAAGCAACATGAAAACGGAAAATAAATATAAAGCAACCGTTAGGAAAGAAGATTTAGACACTGGAATGGAATAAAAGATTACAGGAATGAGTTTTTTTACAACTGAATATGGAAATAATCTCATTATTACCATTGATTTTAAAGGTGAAATAGTTTATCTTTTTGTACCTAAGTGTTTTGATTCTAAAGCAGTTGATCTTGAAAACAAATTAAACAAATTAGATTAAGCTAGGATTTTAAAGATTATCGAAAGAAAGATAAAGATAAAATGAATTATTTAGATATTCATATAGAACTATCCATTAAATATTAAATTATTACATTTTATCGGTAATATAGGAAAAATGGAATATAATTAAACCCTTATTTCACAAAGTAATCAAATTCTTATTTAACAAGACCCGTTTAGATCTTAAAGCTCAGGATGGGATATTGTAAAAATGTTGGAAATCTTCATTTAAAATTGTGTGAATTCAATTGAAAGGGGGGTAAATTGATATGGTGATCTAGGTGGGGTCTAGAACCCGTATTCACATTGTGAAAAGTATAAAAATAAGACCAAATTTTATTTCCAAGGACTTATTTTCGCTTTGGATGTTGGGATGGAAAATGTTAAAAATGTACAATAATTGATGGTAAAATGATGTAAAATTTACTGAAAATGATGTAAATTTAATGGATGAGCTAGGTGATCCAGAACCCCTAATTTCTAGCTCAAAATTCTAATTTCTAGCTCAGAATTTTAGCTAAAATTTTCAATTCATTTTCAAATGAATTTCATACTACAGACTTTTTTAAAGCCCCTCCTGATATTCAGTTTCTGCTAAAACCATTCATTGACGTTATACGCTCTTTTTAAATTTGTTTTCTGTGCTCAGCCTTGCAGAGCCACCTATCGGCAAAAAAAAAGGAAAATATTTTGGAGTCTGAGCAGATATTTAAAGAAAGTTGCGTTTTTTTTTTCGTTGGGTAACTACTACGGAATAGAAAAGAATTTGAAAAAGGAAATACGGAAAAGGAAAGTGACTTTACGCTATTCCTACCTCTTTTTTACATATACTTTATCGACGCTATTTACCTGACGAAACTTAAGCAGAGTTAACATGCCAGCTGAATGCAGAACGTTAGACGCAGCTACGCTGAACAAAAATTCTTTAGTGTAAGTAAGAATACTATAGCCCTCCGAAAATCCGCCCTTCTCTTTTGCAAAATACCCTATTGACGTCTTATGTCCTTTTTTGCGAGCAGCCGATTGATGCCTTAAAATCATCGGTACTGGCAGAGAAAGGAGCTAGAGAAATTAACGAAGCTAGCAAACGCGAGGTACTAGCATCTTTACCCAGGTAGGTAGGCAAGTTAAAGGTGCTTGCTGAAATACTTTCACAGGCAAAATAAACCGGTCAAAAACTGAAGACGAGCCATGCCAGAAAAGACGGACACCGAAAAACTGGTACAGCGATCACGACTCCCAGTTTCAATTTCCAAGAGTGTTGTTTTTTCTGCGCTACAAGGATAAATGTAATCAGTAACCACAGAAAAGGTCATGAGTGATAAAATGTTCGGACCAAAGACTTTGAAGAGAGCATAAAGACAGTGTGCAAAACTGAGGGGATGACTGGGCAAATAACGTTCTCCTCTGAAAATTTAAAGTGTTGGACTTGCACGCAGGTGGCGCCATTTACCATACAGCCTGTTCTTCTGTGTTTCAATCAAAGAAGAACATTCCAACTAGATTTATGACGCAAGAGCTTCCTGAAATACTCGAAGATACCGAGCCAGATAAAAAAAAAAGTCCGAAAAGGGGAGATGCCAGTACACGATGAAAGGTATGAGGTGTGTTTGAGGCTGGTCGAGTTTTTCGAAGGAAATGATGAAGAACAATTTACTGTCAGTAATCTTGTTGCAAAAATGGGAGAATTTTTGAACAGAATATGCATTGACCCTTACTATAAGAAGTACTTGAATATTTCAAAGACCAGCTGATATTTTGCAAGGTTGCAAGTTTTCCACTTGGAAGGAGACGTCGACGTTCTGATTGTAGGAAAAGCAGTAGAAGCTGCTCTTCTTACATACACCATCGTTGTTGCTGATGATACTGACAATTGGCTCATCTGATCAGCCGATCAGAAGCGTTTTCCAGGCGTTTATATTTCTCACCATTTTGGTGGTAACAGTTCAAATTGGTATATTAGTGAAAAAAAAGCTTGGCACAGACGTCAACCATCTGATACTGTTGTGTCATACCTTGCTAGGCTATACCTTGCTTGTCTATATCTCTCACCCTTATGGAATAGGAAAGGACAGAGCCATTCAACTGCAACTTACTGACAAGAGTTTGAGCGACAGTGTTGCTATATTGGGTGACAAGTTTGCAGCACTTGACGCTATTTTGGCAGCAGGAGAGCAGGTCTTATTTGTACTGTACTATGGCCCTGATATTTCAAACCTTGACACTGCCAGAAAGCAAATCTTTCAAAGAAAAGTGTGCACTTCCACAACTGTCATGCATCCACAAGAGCTGCCACCAACTCAGGCAACAACAAAGTACCACTTGCTATGAGTCTACTATCAAATTCAAGTCTGGCTCAGGAACCCAAAAGACCCTTTAATATTGGGATAGAAACTACGGGATAACGAAATTTTTGCACTAATAAAAATAGATCTCCCTGCCTCTCCGTCTCAGCTGCTGGAAATTATCAAATGCTCCTGTTGTATTTATGGTTGTGATAGTGAAAAGCGTACCTGCAAGAAAAACAAACTTGAGTGTACCGTAGCCTGTCGTACGTGTGAGGGGAGTTCGTGCAACAATTCTAAGTTTGAAGACAATCTTAGTGAAGAAGAGTAAAAGCTCACTGTGAAGCTAAGAAATTTAGTTTCTACATTTAGATGAAATGTATTTTTGTTTTTACATTGGGTTAATAAGATAAAAAGCTTTTTATCAATCACGACATACCTTGTTGTAAAAGGTCTAGGGCACCGAAGTGTTTATTCACTCCTGTTTATTCATTTTGTACTTTTGAACCTAATTATGTACATTACCAAATAGACCCTGAAAGACGGTAATAGTAGTTTTCTCAAAATACACAGTTTAAGGCATTTCCTGATGAGCTCGCAAGAAGACAATTATTAATTATTAATTACTTTTAATTGACTCTAATCAATAACGGTTAGAAACTAATGGACTCTGAAGAAAAATGGTATAAAGTACGTGTTCTAAGCAACATGGTACAGGGAATACCGCCCGAACAGATTAAAGGGACAAAATACAACTTAAAACCATAAGAAATACTTACACTTACATCGACTCAAAGCAATCCACAAATCCAGCAATAACCAGAGGTCAAAAGTATCTCAGAGTAGAATAGCCTTATATTTGATTATGCCCAACAACATGCTCTGCTTTAGAATATAAATGTGGGTCTTTCTCACTTTCCTATTCTAACCTATATTTCCTGCAGCTTTGACTTTTATTGGTTATCACAAAATTTTTTATCTTTGCCAGTACTTACTTATTTTACTTATGTAATTACTTATTTTAATAAAGTAAAAATTTTGACTAGATATGTCATCTTACCACACTTCAATCTATATAAATATATCTATCTATATACATAAAAATAAGTTGTTTGTGTGTTATGTCTGTTACACTGTGTCTGTTACGCCAGACATATGACGTCTGAAAAATAAAGAAGAAAAAGAAAACAAACTAAACTGTAAAAACTGGGAATTGCATAAATATTTCGAAATATTTTGACAATAGATTAAAGTAATTCGAAAACCTTAAAACAGATACTTAAAATTTTGAGGTTTACTATAAATTGTTGAGCTTTAGCAAGCTTAGCGCGTAAAGAAGAATTTTTAGCATAGATCTTAGAATGACAGGAGAAACAGCTGAGGAAGCTGCTCAAATAGTTAATTCAAAGAGAAATTTTAGTATAAATCCTACAATGGCAGAAGAAACAGCCGAGGAATCTGCTCAAAGGGTTAATGCCAAAAGGCTTGCAGCTAAAGAACGCAAAACTGCGCAGTTAGATGAAAATCCACCTGGACACCGAGAGTCAAAACGTATCAAAACTGAAAATGATAGCGATGATGATTGGGTTTGGGATTTTGACTTGGATAAGGCCATCAATGCCCACCGGATTTTAGTTTAAAAAAAAACAAAGGTTTGGCGATATGTATTTCATCGTGACGCTGAAAAATAAAGAAGAAAAAGAAAACTGAAAAAAGACAAATTGTAAAAAACTAAAAAAAAACTAAATGAAAAAACTAAAAAAAAATAATAAAAAAAAATAAAAAAAGAAAAAACCTAAAAAGAAAAAACGTAAAAAAATAAAAAAACAAAAAAGGTAAAAAACTAAAAAGAAAAATAACTAAAAAAACCTAAAAAACTAAAAAAAAGAAAAAACTAAAAAAAAAACTGGGGATTGCACAAATATTTCAATATATTTTGACAATAGATTAAAGTAATTCGAAAACCTTAAAACAGATACCCAAAATATTAAGGTTTATTATATATTGTATTAGCTTTAGCATGCTTGGCGCGTAAATATTTTTCCAAGTGTCAATCTTAGAATGAACATTGACAATTTGAAGAAAACAAATCAATAAAAAGAAGAAACTAAAAAAAAGAAAACTAAAAAAGAAAAAAACTAAGAAAAGAAAAAACTAAAAAAGAAACTGTATCTATATATATATAAATAAGTTGTATATATGCATGTTTGTTGTTTGTGGGTTTGCATTTGACGTCATTATAAGTATATAAGGCTTTGTATATGACGTCATTATAAGATGACACTACAGACCGGGACACCGGGACACAAATGACGACTGGGACACAGGGAATATAAATGACGACCGGGACACTCAAAGAGAAATTACAGACCGGGACACAAATGACGACCGGGACACAGGGAATATAAATGACTACCAGGACACAGGGACACAACTACAACGGGGACTCTGGGGGAACAGGGGTATGTATAAATGACGACGGGGACACAGGGAATGTTCGATTTGCAATCACCATCAACAAAGCTCAAGGGCAATTGTTAGAAAAATGCGGTATAGGTCTGAATACGGATTATTTTCCCATGGACAATTATTATGTTGCATGTTCAAGAGTTGGTAAACCTGACAATCTATTTATATGGACAGACAATGGGACAGCAAAGAATATTATATATATATATATATATATATATATATATATATATATATATATATATATATATATATATATATATATATATATATATATATATATATATATACATATATATATATATATATATATATATATATATATATTCACAGGTGGGACACAGGAACACGACTACAATGGCGCGTAACTAATATGGCGCGTAACGAGGAATCACAACAACAGCGTGAAAACAGGCTTGCGTCTCAAAGAGAAATCACCAAAAGAAAGTGTGCCGAGGAATCATCCAAACAACTTGAAAGTGATACCGATGATAAAAAAAAACACTTGAAAGGACTATCGTTTCCCAGTTGCAACATCTTTTCCACATAAATAATAATTTAGTGCTTCTGTTCAAAACAGCAATCGAATTGATAATCCATCTTGGGATTAGACACAACAGCTTTTACATCCTGGACAATCGCCGGTTCATAGACGTGACATTACGGCCCGTGTCCTCCGGCAAAAGTTGCTCTCCTTCATCTCTTAATATACTCCACCGAATACGGCTAGAAAGGTCAGATACGACCTTGGACTTTACAACAAAAATTTATAACTGCACTTTAGTTATGATCGAACATTCAGACTTCGTCCAGTTAAGATCAGTTTTGAAAAACGATTATATTTTGAATAATGGTTTCAGTGTTACGCAACAGATTAAAGTGAATATTGTAAAAAGACTGAATCTGAACCAGTGGGAGAAAAAGTATTATATATTGAATTAATTAAAGACCTTGAATAAGATAAGTCATTTACGTATTTTTGGACTATAATCAAACTTTGCGTATCGATATATAGCCAGTGATAGTTTCTGTCCCCGCCCTCTGATGGAAAGGATGTTTACAATTGGTGAAACAGTGTTTTGCAGATGTACACACTACAAAAGCTGGCCCCTGAAGATACTTAAAGTTAAGGACGGTCAACTTAAGTACCAAGTACTCTGCTACGGAGGTAAAAACGAACTCGCAATTGTTACTGCTGGGTCCGTAATGGAATACGATGCTGATTATGAAGTGGCCAAAACCGACAAAAGGCCCGCAGTGGCAAAAGCATTAAAATAAATGCTTCAACATCCGGATCTTGGTTGAACTGTCTCGAGTAACGCAACTTCGCTTCGAGAATCGCTTGATCAAATAAAGCTCAAGATAGCGTCCGATCAAGCCAATATTAGCACAACGGTTTCGGCTGAAATCACAAAACAAGTAGAAAAACTAAAGGACAGTATGCCAGGAATTACGACTTCTCAGATTAAAAAATCACTCAAGCTGTCCACGACAGTTTGAAGATCGAATACGACATGAAGTTTGAACTATACCATAAGTCATTACTGCGAATTGAAAAAACGATCTCGACCTATGAAAAGTCAGTTAATTTGCTATGGTGTGAGACTGACTCTTTGAAACAAGAAGCGGAGGCAATAAAGCTGGTCATACATGGCGTAAAAGAGGTATCCGCCCCACAAACTGTGTCATCAAATCTGTCAAACATTGTGAAAAAAAGCTGGAAATTAGTGACCTCAGCATAGCCGATATAAGTGATGTTCGAAAGATTGGCAACGAGACAAAGGAGAGAGGGGCATGTTTTGAGGTGAGCTTCAGAACAGTTTTGTTGGCAAAAAGAGTGGTGGGTGAAAGAAAAAAATTAAAAGGAACTTGTCTCTTCATTTCTGAGTCTTTGACTAAAGCGAGGCTATACCTTCTCAATGCTACCAAAGACAAAGTTGGAAATCGGAATGTTTGGACAGTAGACGGAAAAATCATGGCCAAAATCAGGTCAACTACAAATCGAATTACGAATGTCGATGACATAATTGCATTGCCCGATCCTTCTCAACCAGTAATGTAACAAGACAGGGAATAATTGCATTGGGTCAGTGATTAATTAATTAGTTCAATTAGTGCGTTATACAGATGGATCGACTAGAACAGTTTGAAAAAAAATCCCCAGGACCTGGATTCTCTGATAAACACAACGCTAGGTGAAGATGACAAAGAACAGAGTGAATTATTGGTAGACAATATATCATGCAGATATGTAAGTGAATACTCGAAAAGGTAAATAAGTCGGACTTAAGGGTTGGTCACTTAAATTGTCAGTCATTACTGACAGCATATGATGAAATATCTGAAGTTGTTAGCAGAAATAATCAATTTGATGTTCTAGCGCTGGCAGAAACGTCCCTAAAGAGAGTATGGATAAGAAAATGCTTGATATTACGGGTTTCTCGTTAGAAGTATTAAACCGTGAAAAGCTAAGGAAAGGTGGTCTAGCGTATTATGTGCGACAAGGACTTAATTATTCGCTAATACCTGATTTTAATGTTCGTGTTGAAGAAATATTTGAGACATTCTGTCTCAAGGTAAAATTAAATCATCAGGAAATTCTAATGGTGTTGGTATATTTTAGCCCGTCAGGTTTATTTCTTCAAAACTATATGTCACTAGCTGTTGGGGTGGCGCTTCGCAACCCCCTAAGCCCCCCCCCCGCGCGCGTAAGTCGTTACGCGCCATTGTAGTTGTGTCCCTGTGTCCTCCCTGTGAATATAGATGTATATATATATATATATATATATATATATATATATATATATATATATATATATATATATATATATATATATATATATATATATATATATATATGTTTTTAACTACGTAAAACTTGCGAATATACAACATTCTTCGATGTCCCATTGTCCGTGCATATAAATAGATTGTCAGGTTTACCGACTCTTGAACATGCAACATATAATTACCCATGGGAAACACAATCCGTATTCAGATCTATAACTCATGATTCTAATGATTGCCCTTGAGCTTTGTTGATGGTGATTGCTAATCGAACATTCCCTGTGTCGCCGTCGTCATTTATATATCCCCCTGTGCCCCCGGCGTCCCCGTTGTAGTTGTGTCCCTGTGTCCCGGTCGTCATTTGTGTCCCGGTGTCCCAGTCTGTAATTTCTCTTTGAGTGTCCCGGTCGTCATTTATATTCCCTGTGTCACGGTGTCCCGGTCGTCATTTGTGTCCCGGTGTCCCGGTCTGTATATACATTAGTTTTTGAATAGGTCTTTTTTTTTAGTTTTTAGTTTTTTACCTTTTTTTTATTTTTTTTTAGCTATACCTCATGATTCTAATGATTGCCTTTGAGCTTTGTTGGTGGTGATTGCTAATCAAACATTCCATGTGTCCCCGTCGTCATTTGCATATTTTTAGTTTTTCGATTAGTTTTTAGTTTTTAAACTACAAAAAACTTTTTGTAGTTTCTACCTTTTTTTTAGTTTTTTTAGTTTTTTTTTGGCTTGAATACATTCGTTTTTGAATTGGTATATGATGAAATAATTCAGACGTAAATAAAACTACAAAAAACTTTTTGTAGTTTTTACCTTTTTTTTAGTTTTTTTAGTTTTTTTTTGGCTTGAATACATTCGTTTTTGAATTGGTATATGATGAAATAATTCAGACGTCATATGCGTACAGACAGACAGACAGACATAACACACAAACAACTTATTTTTATATATCTAGATATGGTTACATGCCTATAGTCCGAATACCCACAAGGGTAACCCCAACGTCCGCGACTCTGGTTGATAATATATTTTTATCTCACCAAAATATTGTTAGAAGATTCGTGGAAGTGCTATTATTTCAAACATCAGATCATTTTGCTACTTTCACTGATGTAGTGGCGGGTAAAAGTAAGGTAAAGTCAGAACCGAATTACAGGCTTAATCGGCGAGATGAGTCAGAAAAAAATATTGCGGATCTGGTACTAAGCTTAAATTGTATTCAGTGGGAAGATTTTTTTCAAGCCCTCGTTGATTCAGATTCAGCGTATTCGGCAATTATTGATTTAATTACTACCAGTCATAACACACTGTCCTGTGTTGAAGGAGCCAAAGCATAAGCATTTGCCAGAAAGCCATGGATGACGCGGGGACTTCTCGTTTCTGTTAACAACCGCAAAACTCTTTGTAAACAATATTTAAATGATCCGTCTGAAGAGAATTTGACTCTTCCTCTCAACTCTACTTTTTAAAACAGTAAAAACTTTAGCGTAAAGAGCAGGGCGTTGAAGAAGGAGCAGCCCCTTTCATATACGGGGTAATTTCTGTTCGTTTTAAGTTTTAATGTCGCTCCTTACTTTCAATTAAAAAAACTTTTTTTTATTTAATTTCTGAACGTTTTTTAGTTAATCCATGTTTTGATTTCGGCTCTCCGCAGATGAATAATTAAAGCGAAATTTGCATATTTATTTATTTTATTAGTCATATTTATCATATTTATTTATTAGTTTTGATCAAATGATTTTGCGAAAAAAGGAGGGGAAGGAGGCCCAGTTGCTCTCCAGTTTTTTGGGTACTAAAAAAGGCAACTAGAACTTTTAGTTTTTACGAACGTTTTCATTAGTAAAAGATATACGTAACTTACGGATTAGCTTACGTAACAAACTTCTATGTTTGTATATTTTTATTACGTATATGAGAAGGTTCGTCCACTCGTCAACACCTCGTCAATAACTCTTTGCATTAAAGCTTAAATTTTGTCCCCTGAATCACAAAGGCCGTAGAATAAATAGTTGAAATTACTAAAAATTCTTTAGCGTAAAGATTGAGGTATTAGGAGGAGGTGGACCCCTTATATGTATAATATTTTCTGTTCGTTTTAAGTTTTAATGCTACTCCATACTTCCAGTTGAAAAAAACTTTTTCATATTTATTTTCTCATGGTTTTTTCAAATAATGCTAGAGAATACTGCGCCCCCTTTATGGAAATCTTCTTCCCCCATGACAAATTCCTCCATGGAAAATTTCCCCCATATAGCCCCCTCTTCTCAACCCCCTCTACCAACCAAAAAATCGCCCTGAAAACGTCTCTACATTTCCCAATAACCATTAATATATGCAAACACTGGTCAAAATTTGCAAATTGCAGCTCCTCCCACGGGGACTGTGGGGGAGTAAGTCATCCCCAAAGACATAGTTATAAGGTTTTTCAACTGTGCTGAATAAAATGGCTATCTCAGAATTTCGATCCGACTACTTTGGGGAAAAAATGAGCGTGGGAGGGGGCCTAGGTGCCCTCCGGTTTTTTTGGTCTCTTAAAAAGGGCAGTAGAACTTTTCTTTTCCGTTCGAATGAGCCCTCTCGCAAAATTCTAGGACCTTTGGGTCGATACGATCACCCCTGGGAAAAAGAAAGAAAAAAAAAACAAACAAATAAACACGCATCCGTGATTTGTCTTCTGGCAAAAAATACAAAATTCCACATTTTCGTAGATAGGATCTTGGAACTTGTACAATAGGGTTCTCTGATACGCTGAATCTGATGGTGTGATTTTCATTAAGATTCTATGACTTTTAGGGGGTGTTTCACCCTATTTTTTAAAATAGGGCAGATTTTCTCAGGCTCGTAACTTTTGATGGGTAAGACTAAATTTGATGAAACTTATATATTTAAAATCAGCATTAAAATACAATTCTTTTGATGTAACTATAACTATTAAGATGTAACTTTGAAAGATATAACTTTAAATAACTTATATAAGATATAACTACATAATAAGATATAATTACATAAGATATTATATAAGATATAATTACACAAGATATAACTTTTTAAAGATGTAACTTTTAACTATTGGTATCAAAATTCCGTTTTTTAGAGTTTTGGTTACTATTGAGCCGGGTCGCTCCTTACTACAGTTTGTTACCACGAACTATTTGATATAAAAGCGGCGCAAGATAATGGTATATATAATCTGGTGATTTTTCTAGATTTAACAAAAGCTTTTGATTGCGTTGATTTTGACATCCTTCTTGAAACATTAGAAGGATAAGGGATAATGTCGACGGTTCTTGAATGGATTCGGTCATATTTAACAAATAGACGTTGTAAAATACTTGCTAATGGTATTTTATTAGATTCATTCGATGTAATTTGTGGGGTGCCCCATGGATCAGTTCTTGGACCATTACTTTTTTTAATTTATATGAATGAACTTTCGGCTGATATCCCCTTTGCATATATAATAAATTTTGCGGACGACACAGTACTATTTCTAACACATAAAAACCGTGAGCAACTGATTAGAAACGCTGAAGTTTGTCTCCAGGCAGCAACTGAATTTTTTGAAGAGCGGTTGCTTTCCCTTAATACAAAAAAGACGAAGTATATCATTTTTAAACATGGAATGACCCAGTTTACGACAGCAAGATAAATACGGCAGACCACGAAGAAATTGAACGAGTTGACCATATTAAATATTTAGGTATAATAATTGATGAAAAGCTGAATTGGGCAAATCCACATTAAATTTCTTTGTATGAAGCTGTCAAGAGCTGTTGGTTTTCTCCATAGACTGAAATTTACTTTTCTCCATAAAATATTACTGATCCTACATTTTAGTCCATTCCACTCACATCTTTTATATGGAATAAGCATTTGGGCTTCAAATTATAAGTCAGAATGGAAACAAGTTCAAATTCTTCAGAATAAAGCTATACGTGCAATTTGCAAGCTTGAGCCTCGTCAGAGTGTGAAGGCGTTTTTAATAAAACTTAAGATATTAAATTTGGCTCGACTTCGAGAAAAAAATGATTGCCGAAATTTTATATAAAGTAAGCACAAATACCGCACCTGAGTCGTTTATGTCAGCTTTTCGAAGGAATTAAATAAAAAAACAAGTTTTTTTTTAACTGAAAGTAAGGAGCGACATTAAAACTTAAAACGACCAGAAATTACTTCGTATATGAAAGAGGCTGCTTCCTCATCAACGCCTCGCTCTTTACGCTAAAGTTTGACTCTTTCTCTCAATTCTTCTTTTTAAAACAGTAAAAAACTTTAGCGTAAAGAGCGGGGCGTTGATGAGGAAGCAGCCTCTTTCATATACGAAGTAATTTCTGGTCGTTTTAAGTTTTAATGTCGCTCCTTACTTTTAGTTAAAAAAACTTGTTTTTTTATTTAATTTCTGGACGTTTTTGAATCAATGCATGTTTTGATTTTGGCTCTCCGCAGAGGAATAATTAAAACAAAATTAGCATTTTTTTTTTGGCTAAATGGCTTTCTCATAATTTTGATCGAATGATTTTGAGAAAAAAGAGCGGGGGAGGAAGCCTAGTTGCCCTCCGATTTTTTGGTTAATTAAAAAGGCAACTAGAATTTTTAATTTTTTACGAATCTTTTTATTAGTAAAAGATTTACGTAACTTATAAATTAGCTTACGTAAAGAACTTTTGTATTCTCATATTTTTATTACATATATGAGGGGGTTCGCCCCCTTGTCAGATCCTCGCTCTTTACACTAAAGCTTAAATTTTGTCCCAATTCATTAAGAATGACCCCAGAATCACAAAAGCCGTAGAATAAATAGTTGAAATTACTAAAAATACTTTAGCGTAAAGAGCGAGGTATTAGGAGGAGGTGAGCCCCTCAAATGGGTAATAATTTCTGTTTGTTTTAAGTTTTAATGCTGCTCCTTACTTCCAGCTGAAAGAACTTTTTCATATTTATTTTTTCATTGTTTTTTTAAATAATGCTAGTAAATCCTGCTCTCCCTTCATGGAAATTTTCTTCCCCCATGACAAACTATCGATGGAAAGTTCCCCCAGCATATCCCCCTCTTCTCAACCCCTCCCCCAACCAAAAAAATCCTCCTGAAAACGCCTGTACACTTCCCAATAACCATTACTATATGTAAGCACTGGTCAAAGTTTGTAACTTGTTGCCCCTCCCACGGGGACTGTGGGGGAGTAAGTCGTCCCCAAAGACATAGTTATAGGGTTTTTCGACTACGCTGAATAAAATGGCTATCTCAGAATTTTGATCTGTTGACTTTGATAAAATAATTAGCGTGGGAGGGGGCCTAGGTGCCCTCCAATTTTTTTGGTCACTTAAAAAGGGCACTAGAACTTTTCATTTCCGTTAGAATGAGCCCTCTTGCAACATTCTAGGACAACTGGGTCGATACGATCACCCCTGGAAAAAAAACAAAACAAAAAAAAAAACAAAAAAACAAATAAACACGCATCCGTGATCTGCCTTCTGGCAAAAAATACAAAATTCCACATTTTTGTAGATAGGAGCTTGAAACTTCTACAGTAGGTTTCTCTGATACGCTGAATCTGATGATGTGATTTTCGTCAAGATTCTATGACTTCTAGGGGGCGTTTCCCCCTATTTTCTAAAATAACGCAAATTTTCTCAGGCTCGTAACTGTTGATGGGTAAGACTAAACTTGATGAAACTTATATATTTAAAATCAGCATTAAAATGCGATTCTTTTGATGTATGTATTGGTATCAAAATTCCATTTTTTAGAGTTTTGGTTACTATTGAGCCGGGTCGCTCCTTACTACAGTTCGTTACCACGAACTGTTTGATGATGGAATTCACCAACATGATACTCGGTACGCATCGCAACTAGTTACAGAAACGAGACGTCCCACGTCATCTGGTTTTTCAATCAAATTTACCGGACCGAACATATGGAATTATTTGCCAAACACTTTGAGAAATGCTAATAGCCTACAAGAGTTCAAAAGTAAGATAAAAAGCTTCTTAATCGAAAATATTGAATTAGATCCTAATTTCTTTTACCGATAGTTCTCTATGTTTTGTTTTATTAATTTACGTTTGTTTTCTTTTCTTTTCCTTTCTTCTTTATTTGGTTTCTTACCTTATTTCTTTTCTTGATGTTTGAATGAATTTTGTCACCCGCTACGGGCAGTGTTCTTTTAGGGTGTAGTTAGTTTATAGTGTGTGATTTGTTTTTTTTTGTTAATAAACGAAAAAAAAAACAACTTCTTAAGCATTTGGGAATGCCTTCACCTAATCGTACTACTTCTATTTCTACATGTGTTGAATGGGATCGAGAACAAAAATACAACACAATTGATCTATTCCCGTATGTTACAGACCAGGACACAAATAAAAAGCGGGACACAGGGAATATAAATGACGACGGGGACACAGGGAACATTCGATTAGCAATTACCATCAACAAAGCCCAAGGGCAATCATTAGAAAAATGCGGTATAGATCTGAATATGGTTGGTTTTCCCATGGACAATTATATGTTGCATGTTCAAGAGTCAGTAAACCTGACAATCTATTTATATGCACTGACAATGGGACAGCAAAGAATATTGTATATTTGCAAGTTTTACGTAGTTAAAAATATATATATATATATATATATATATATATATATATATATATATATATATATATATATATATATATATATATATACTAGCTGTTGGGGTGGCGCTTCGCGCCACCCCAACACCTAGTTGGTGGGGCGCTTCGCGCCCCCCCAAGCCCCCCCGCGCGCGTAAGTCGTTACGCGCCATATTAGTTATGCGCCATTGTAGTTGTGTCCCTGTGTCCCATATGCAAAGCCGTATGTACTAATAATGACGTCATATACAAACGCTCTTTTTACAAACAAACAAACATGCATCCACATAACTCGTTTTTATATAGATAGATACAATACAAATTAACTGCATAAAGCTTGCGAATAAACAACATTCTTCGGTGTCCAATTGTCGCTGCATATAAATACATTGTCAGGTTTACCGACCCTCGAACATGCAACGTACAATTGTCCATGGGAAAAACAATCAGGATTAAGATCTATACCACATTTTTCTAATGATTGACCTTGAGCTTTGTTAATGGTGATTGCAAATACTAATCGAATTGGGAATTGCAATCTTTTAAATTGAAAAAGCAGATCCGTTGGAATCATGGGAATGCGAGGAATAAGAACAGCCTCACCCTCATAAGGCCCTGTCAAGATTGTGGCCTCTATTAGGTTTTCCATTGTTTTTTTTTACGGCAAGTCGCGTGCCATTGCAAAGCTTTGGTGGGTTGATATTTCTTAAAAGTATTATTGGTACGCCTATTTTTAGTTGTAGCACGTGTGGTGGAAACCCTGAAGGATCTATGGAATTTAAAAATTCAGATGGATAATTAACCGCTTCATTTGGTTCCAAAACTGTGTCGACTGACTTGTAAAGGACTGCCTGGTCTCGAATCTTGTTCAAAACAATATTGTTGATTTCGTGGACGTCTATATTTTTGGGTGCGAGAATCGCTCTTTCACTTAGCCATTTATTATTTTTATAATTTTTTAGAATATTCGGAAATACTTTTTCAATCAATTCATTTTTGGACGTCACTAAATTACAGAAATCAGCAGGTAGTTGTATACGTCCTGAAATTGAGTCTACTGTTTGACCAGAGTCATCGTTTTGCAATCGGACACGCATATTTGTAGTTAATTTTAATATTTTTACGTGTGCCTATAAATTAGAATTTTTTAGGCAAGCATTCATTTCGTCTGCAGGAGTTAAACTACGTAAAAATTGCGAATATACAACATTCTTGGCTTTCCCATTGTCTCTGCATATACAAAGCCGTATGTACTAATAATGACATCATATGCAAACGCTCTTTTTACAAACAAACAAACATGCATACATACAACTCGTTTTTATATAGATAGATAGATAGATAGATAGATAAAATACAAATTAACTGCGTAAAACTTGCGAATATACAACATTCTTCGCTGTCCAATTGTCGCTGCATATAAATAGATTGTCAGGTTTACCGACCCTCGAACATGCAACGTACAATTGTCAATGGGAAAAACAATCAGTATTAAGATCTATACCACATTTTTCTAATGATTGACCTTGAGCTTTGTTAATGGTGATTGCAAATACTAATCGAATTGGGAATTGCAATCTTTTAAATTGAAAAAGCAGATCCGTTGGAATCATGGGAATGCGAGGAATAAGAACAGCCTCACCCTCATAAGGCCCTGTCAAGATTGTGGCCTCTATTAGGTTTTCCATTGTTTTTTTTTACGGCAAGTCGCGTGCCATTGCAAAGCTTTGGTGGGTTGATATTTCTTAAAAGTATTATTGGTACGCCTATTTTTAGTTGTAGCACGTGTGGTGGAAACCCTGAAGGATCTATGGAATTTAAAAATTCAGATGGATAATTAACCGCTTCATTTGGTTCCAAAACTGTGTCGACTGACTTGTAAAGGACTGCCTGGTCTCGAATCTTGTTCAAAACAATATTGTTGATTTCGTGGACGTCTATATTTTTGGGTGCGAGAATCGCTCTTTCACTTAGCCATTTATTATTTTTATAATTTTTTAGAATATTCGGAAATACTTTTTCAATCAATTCATTTTTGGACGTCACTAAATTACAGAAATCAGCAGGTAGTTGTATACGTCCTGAAATTGAGTCTACTGTTTGACCAGAGTCATCGTTTTGCAATCGGACACGCATATTTGTAGTTAATTTTAATATTTTTACGTGTGCCTATAAATTAGAATTTTTTAGGCAAGCATTCATTTCGTCTGCAGGAGTTAAACTACGTAAAAATTGCGAATATACAACATTCTTGGCTTTCCCATTGTCTCTGCATATACAAAGCCGTATGTACTAATAATGACATCATATGCAAACGCTCTTTTTACAAACAAACAAACATGCATACATACAACTCGTTTTTATATAGATAGATAGATAGATAGATAGATAAAATACAAATTAACTGCGTAAAACTTGCGAATATACAACATTCTTCGCTGTCCAATTGTCGCTGCATATAAATAGATTGTCAGGTTTACCGACCCTCGAACATGCAACGTACAATTGTCAATGGGAAAAACAATCAGTATTAAGATCTATACCACATTTTTCTAATGATTGACCTTGAGCTTTGTTAATGGTGATTGCAAATGCTAATCGAATTGGGAATTGCAATCTTTTAAATTGAAAAGGCAGATCCGTTGGAATCTTGGGAATGCGAGGAATAAGAACAGCCTCACCCTCAAAAGGCCCTGTCAAGATTGTGGCCTCTATTAGGTTTTCCATTGTTTATTTTACGGCAGGTCGAGTGCCATAGCAAAGCTTTGGTGGGTTTATATTTCTTAAAAGTATTATTGGTAGGCCTATTTTTAGTTGTAGCACGTGTGGTGGAAACCCTGAGAATAATATCTCGAGGTAAAAACTGATCACCGACCATAACGATGGCCACTTCGTCGATATTTGGAGCATTGTATCAACGCACATGTTGGCCAGGAGGCGTTTTGTCAGCGGAAATAACAATTTTATGCGTATAAGTAGGCATCAAATCGATGGCTGTTTTGAACAGACGCACTAAATTATTATTTTCGTGGAAAAGATGTTGTAATTGGGAAACGATTGTCCTTTCAATGTTGGGAGAAATTTCGCAACGTGCATTCAATTCAGAATTTCTATCACTGATGAAGTACAATTGTAAAAATTTATGATTCTCGCCTGAGAATGGTAGAAGAGACCCTGCTCTATGATAAATTTGCCCTTTTACTTTGAAAGTAGACATAAATTGATCTGGATTTTCAATTTGGGCTCCAAACGACGTCATTTGGAAACATGAGTTGTATTTTCTGATTTATTTATATTCCTTATGTCCCGGTGTCCCGGTCGTCATTTATATCCCCCTGTTTTATATCCCGCTTATTTTTCAGTTTTTTCCTTTTTTTAGTTTTTTTTTTACTTTTTTAGTTCTTTTAGTTTTTACGTTTTTTAGTTTTTTTTAGTTTTTTAGATGAATTTTTTTTTTAGTTTTTTACCTTTTTTTCTTTTTAGTTTTTATTGGTTTTTACCTTTTTTTAGCTTTTTATCTTTTTTTTTTTTTTTTTTTTTTTTAATTTTATTAGTATTCTTTTTCTCTTCTATTTTTCATTTTTCCTTTTTTTTAGTTTTTTTAGTTTTTAGTTTTTTAAGTTTTTTCCTTTTTTTAGTTTCTTTAGTTTTTTTAGTTTTTCGGCTTTTTTATTTTTTTATTAGTTTTTAGTTTTTTTTTGTAGTTTTTGCCTTTTTTTAGTTTTTTCAGTTTTTTTTTTAGTTTTTAGTTTTTTACCTTTTTTAGCCTAACCAGGATTTGAACCTGGGACCTTCATTCTCCGTTCTGACACCCTCTCTCACCGAGTGACTACTCCAGCATGTTCATTTTGGTGTTTTAAATGGTATATTATTAACCAAATTAATGTGTTTTACAATATACTAAGCATCGTCATAACAAAAATGACGGCAACTAATTTCATGACGTCAGCCGAAACATGACGTCACCTGATCCACAGATCCACAGACCCACAGACAGACAGACAACTTATTTTTATATATATATAGATATATATATATATATATATATATATATATATATATATATATATATATATATATATATATATATATATATATATATATATATATATATATATATATATATATATATATATATATATATATTCACAGGTGGGACACAGAGAAACAACTACAATGGCGCGTAACAAATATGGTGCGTAACGACTTACGCGCGCGGAGAGGGGGGCTTCGGGGGCACGAAGCGCCACACCAACAGCTAGTATTTTATAATTGTTAATTTTTCCCCATTGGTTATTCGTTCCAAACAGACAAAAGATCATGTAGCATCACCTCTAGGGCTGATATAAACCCCTATAGGCTGGGAGAAAGTGTGGTAAGTTCTGCCAGAGGGCTGGTTTGATTTTTATAGAAGGGGTAGTAACATAAACTTTTGAGGAGGTTCATTTAATCAGGAATTGGAAATATTAAGTTCTTTTTTGACCAGTTAGAATAAATTTAAGGTCAATAATCCTCCCCCTAATTCATACTCTTTCCTCAAAATCCATAAGATAAGAATCTGAGATAGCTCTTTTGTTCAAAAAAGACCAACGATCATAAAGTAATGCCTCAAAAGTTGACACAGAGTCCGGGATTTAAGTTATACCCCATAAACTTTTAAGGCTATTCACTAGAGATTGTCGTGTAGACTTTGAATGAGGCTCATTTGATTAGAAAGTTAAAGTTCTAGTTCTATTTTTAATAATAAAGAGGGATCACGGGGTAAGTACCTCCACCCCACGTCTGTTTTTCCCCAACTGTATCTGATCTAAATTTTGAGATAGTTAATTGTTGCAAATAGCCGACAGATTATATAACAGTGCCTGCAGAGTTGATACAACCCCAAGAGCCGGGGGGAAGTTCTGCAAGCTAATCACCAGGAGTAAATAAGGCTCTATTGGAAGAGGTGGTTAATTAGACTTTGAAGGATACTTGTTTATTTGGAAATCAAAAGCTTTAGTTCCATTTTAAGAGTCAAAAGTGAATAGAGGGGAACCAGTTCAAATGGATCTGGTCAAAACTTTCAGATAACCATTTTATCCAAAATAGACCAAAGTACAAGTAACTATTGCTCCAAGACTAACAACCCTCTCCTTTGACCCTAGGGACAAGGACTATAGATTATGCTAGTTGCCGATAGTAAACATACATTGTTTTTATGGAAGGGATGGTTTAATAGACTTTATAAAAAGCTGACTTGAACGAAAGCGGTAGTTCTTGTTGCTTTTTAAAGAGTCAAAGGGCAACTAACCTCCCTACCCCACGTACCCTTTTTTCACCAATTGCTCCAATCGAAATTTTAAACAGTTTTTTGTTCAGAATATTCCATAGGGAATATAACTTTGCTTATGCTGTTGGAAACCTCCTTCCAGTTACTGGGACAAAGACCGTAAGTTATATTATTTGTATATTATAAACCTATGAGATTTTTAGCAGAGGATGAAAAGTTCTAGTTCTCTTTTTAAGAGTCAAGTGATTCAAGGATAAAATCCTCGGCTTAAGCCCTTCTCTCCCTAAAAGCAACCGATCAAAATTTTAAGATAGCCATTTCGTTGAGAACACTCCAGAGGCAATAAAGTACATCTCCAAGGTTGTAAAAGATCCCTGAACAAGATTCTGAACAGATCCCCTGAACAAGGGCTGTAGAATGTCTCAAATTTTTGAAAAAATTTATATTATTTTGTCCTGCTGAATTGACTTTGCAAATATATTTAAAGAATGTTCTAAATCTCACATTATCGTGAGATGAAAAAATTGACTATTGTTTTGTCTTTCCTGAAATAAAATAAAAACAAATTAGTAAATGTTGTTGAAAAATAACGTTTTTATTGCCGGGTATAATAACATTGTATTTTAGCCGGGTATACGCCACAGGGCGCCATGGGTCATGAAAAACGACAAAGGACCGAGTATCGTAGGAATTGGGAAGGCTATGTCATGGGAAAGGAAGTTTCAGTGACGGGCTGCCAAGGGACATGACGAACCACAAGAGATCGAGTGTTATAATGGTTGTAAGTTCCGTGGGCCATGATAATTCAAAGGGTATGAAGTACCATGGTCCACGGAAACTATAAATTTGCGTATCCGATTGCAAAACGATCACTCTGATAATCCGATGTTTGATAATTAGGTAGCACCTTAATTATTGGCTAAATCAATTCGGCCAACACTGCAACTTGGTCTAAATTCGAAGTATTACTTGAAGGGTGAATATAAGTGACATTCGAATTTTCTGGCACAATATATGTGGAATCACCAAACACTCCATGAATGAGGGAGACTCGCATAGAGCATTCAGCAGGATGACGGCTGAGATCACAGTTAAAGTCTCGCATTGTTATACTATGAATGCTTAGCTTATTTATTTTCTCAACACATGAACTAAGCTTCTTTGAAGCAAGGGCAAACGACTTTTCTGAATTCTCATCTTAAGGCTGAAGACACTAAGATTTGATTTAAGCTTTGAAGACACTTGATTTTAAGTCTGTCGTCACTAAAGTGGTAATACCAGCGGAGGGTCTACCTCGGCAATGAACTGACTTCGCTAGTACAGAATACATAGCATAGTTTGGACGGATTTTGACAAGGCCAAGGAAGCGGGCCGTAAAAAAATGTTCCTGGATGCAGAGCACATCAGATTGAGTTAGTAGTTGTTCCAAAATAGGAATCTTTGCAACAACATTACCCTTAATATTCCATGAAATAAACCGAACAGTCCTTGATAAGTCGGTAGACATAGCGAGATCTAGGTACGATTTTTCGTGAGCTTCTCTTTAGGTTGGTAATTTTTCGGGCATTTTACGCTGTAGCAAGTATGCCAAGTATATTACATTCAGAACAAAACATGCGCTCTGAGCAGGGATTATTACGATCAGAAGTGTAATTTACTCATCGACATCTTGAAGAAGTGGGTTTGATGGGGTAGTCTTTAGCTAGATGCCCACGGGTATGACAAGAGAAACAGCGGTTCGGTAGGAATAAATACTCATGAACGGGTAGTCTTTTGTACCCGATTTTAATCGAGTCTCTGAGAAACTCCTCCAGATCATATTTCGATTCAAAATACGTCTTAAAAACTCGAGAAGATCCACAGTGTACAGTTTTCATGCTTTTGGGAATCAGGTTCTGAAGTAAAGTGTCATCTAGTTCAGGAGGTACACTTTTGGTAATTTCAATATGCGCAAGGGACTTCACAGATGCACTTATTTCATGCTGAGATTTCTTTGCCTTATCAGCTAGACTGTTAGCAGTAGCCTTTGACCTAACTACCATTTTTCATTCGTTTGCTGAGTGCTTCACCTTGGCTATGTCACTGCTGGGTTCCAGGTAGAGGCTATCCAGACATTGTTTTCTGGAACTGGGGAACCTAAGATCCTTAGGACAGTTTTTTAGGACCACTGCGCAGGCAACAGGCATAGGATCTACCGATTTTGGTGGGGATTCTCGTGAGGGCTAGTTCACAGCAGATTGACCAGACACTGCGGAAAAACTGTCAACCCAACGAGCTAGTTCATTGAATTTGTTTTCTATTATAAGTTTAATTTCAATGTATTTAGATATATAAAAAAAAAACGTAAACACCCTGATAGAATAGTTTTATTCATTATGAGCGGCTATATTTTCCCCAGATGTGCAAAATGAAAACAGAAGCAATAAACAGGATAGACATAACCATTACTTGGCCAGGACCAACTTTAATTCCTGAGGAATCATCTGTGTAAAAACGCCACATGCCACCACTGGAGGCTTCACCAGCCCTGGGTCTTGAAACAGTTCTAGTAGCTGTCCTTTGACGAACTCTTCTGCCAGGACCAGCCCTAAAACCAGAAGTAGTAGGGGACTTGCCACCTTTACCAACAGATTTTGCTTTACCATCTCTACTATCTTTAGCCAAAAACATTACGTCGATACTTTGGAAATTAATTGATATTACTGATAATGGATATAAGAGTGTATTTGTCCTTGATCAGGCAGTAGAGTTCCGAAAAAAATTTCATCAGGAAAAACTGATGCTTATTGATCGACTGGAAAATCCTTGAGGAGCAAAATTAAATTGCAATTTCGACAAACATTCTATCCACCGGAGAAAGTATATTCTGTTGGATTTTCTAGATAATATTAATCTCAAGTTGATTTGAAGAACATTACGTCAAGAACTATGATGTCAATTCTAAATCAAGACTGTCCCCATGTCAGAAATAAAATCATCAAGATTTTTCGAAGATGATTGGAAAAAAAAAATGATATTTCTTTTTTCTACTTTCTTCTGGAAAGTAAGAAGAAGGGTATCTTTTTTTTTTAATCTTACCATAAGTTACCAATGAAAAAGGACGCATGAGGAATGAAAAAGTCGTTTGTGTGAGAAAACAAAAAGATATTGTACCATTTACTGTATAACGGTAACAAGCACAAGAGGTAGTAAGAACGGAATTGTATGTTAACTTGCGTGCATGCTGTCCTTTCAAGATGTGAATACCAATGCTAAATTTAATACTAAACCTAATTATAGGCTCAATCAAGTGTTAACACCCATTATATTGGAATTCTCGTGTTATTTGTGATTCCTGAAAAAAAGCACAAATAAAAGTGAGAAATAACAAACAATAGTGATAAATAACCAGGGGTGGCAACCCTGTGCCAAACCTAATAATCACACTCATTACAGATTTGTGGAAAATCGCTGTTTTGCGGAGAGGTGCATGTGGGTCTCACCGTATGTTCCTGCGTATTAAGACCTCGATATTGGGATCGAATCACATTTTCCGTCCAACTCATTATTTAGCACATGAGTATTAAATGCGTATCATATGATTTCATATTATGATAATATATGATATCACATGAGTATCAAATTACTATCAAAGTATTTGTCAGTCGAATGAGTATCTAAAATTGTCCTTGGATTTTTCCTCTAAGAAAACAACAATTTATCTCTTCCAAGTTTTTGAAGTACCCGCGTGTCAGAGCCATACTTGTCTAATTTTAGGATATTCGATGCATGAGGTTAAGATTAATAGAAATTCACTATTTCAAGAACCTCCTCCCCTCAGTTTTCGAAAATACGAACTCTGTCAAAAAATTTCAAGGGTGGTAAAGAATAACGAAACTAGGTGCTAACTAAATTGCTAATTGTAGCTGCCATATCCAATTATCTATGCAATAATCTATAATAGAGGGAGTCCTGGTAACAAAAGATCAGTGGCGGATATCTTAACAACAGAACGCAATATGTTTCAAGTTATGGTTAAGAATTAAGAGTTTAAGTATTTCTGCAATCTCTAAGTAATTAAGTAATTTCTGCTATAAGTATCTAGGGCACTTAATTTTTAAGCAGTACCCGTTTTAAGCACTTTTCTTTGAAATAAAGGCCTTCTATACCTTTTTAAGTCAATGAAACCCGAAAAGCATGCAATTAAAAAAAGTTAAAGGTATAGTTAAATAAGCATAAATAAATAGAAAGTTAAATATATAAATCAACATGAACAAGTATAATTACGTCACGTCACGACACGTCATTTCTTACAGCGTTCCTTGCATTCATGCTGTTTCTAAAGCTATCTTCCTGTATGAATATTTAAAGTTTTAGGAATTTTTCTAGTTTCAGTTGACTAATCATATTTTTGTTGGAACCCCTAAAAATTACTGTATTTTACATAACCTTGTCTACATGCTTCTTATAATGGCAAAAGTTCTATTTTGATTTTCGTATGCAGGAAGATGTTAATAACATTTGCTCCTACAGAGTTAAAGAAAAATGCAGATTTTCGTAAATAGAAGTTCTTAGATGTGACAAATTCCTGATGTAATAACATAAACTACTACAGTGTTATAGAGAAATACAGTTTTTCGTAAAAATATTTTAATTACAAAAGGATTTTAACCACATCAATTTCCTTTAAAATGAGCCATTCAACAGCTCTACGCTGTTCCAGTGCCAATCTATCTGAGGAAAAAAAAGCCGTATATGCAGAATATCCTGGTTGCAGCCACTTTTCTTGATTTTCAAGCCAATATGTTTTCCTTTGTTCTTCAAGCCATGGGACAGTAAGTTTCCTGTGTTGGGGTTTCGGACAAGGCGGTTCTAATGGTATACTTTTTATTTTAACCTTACTCTATTTTTTAGGACTCATGGGCCATCGTATTTTTGGAATTGGACGTGATCATCTATTACTAGGTTGCTAGTTACCGCTGCAAACCAGAACTTTTCATATAAAATCCTAATCTATAATGAACTATATCGACTGTAATAGTGCACATAGACTGCAATATAATATAATGACTGTAATAGTGCACATAGACTGCAATATAATATAATGACTGTAATAGTGTATAATATAAACAGCTACTACAGTGTTTTGGAAAAATTCAGTTTTTAGTAGAAAAATGTATTCTATTTTGCAAATTTTTTTTTTTCATTGCAAAAGGTGTTTAATCCCATCGATTTCCTTTAAAATGAGCCATTAAAGAGCAATTTACAATGTTCCAGTGCCAAGCTATATGAGGAAAAAAAGAAAAATAGATGCCGTTTATGCCAAATATAGTGGTCGCTGCCACGAATTTTGGTACTTGTGAATTGTTCGGCACTCACTCAAGTTTTACGTTGTGTAAAACTGAAGAACAAACCGGTTTCTTTGTTAGTTTCTTTCAGCTTAGTGCGAGACAAGACAAAGATACTTTTGGCTATATATTTAGAGATAAGGGGGGGGGGTGGTGGTGGTAAAGTATTTGATCAGTTTGAATTTAGAAAATAATTCTTACTCCATAATATGCAAAATAATTGTACATAACGTATTTTGCATGCAAACCCGCTATACCTTACCCCCCTCCTTAATGTACAAGTATATCACCCAAATCTGTTTCCAAAGTAACGAAGAAACTAACAAAAGAAAAGGTTTGTTCTCGAGTTTTACACACAGCGTAAGCTTCAGTGACTGCCGCATAATACGCAAAAACCAAAATTTTTTCCTCCTAATGGAAATGAAAAAAAAAACTCAAATAAGTTCTAAAATTTGGAAAGCCACGGGGGGATTTTATTTTTTTGGGGGGGACACAGGGACATTGTGTCCCTGTATCCCACCTGTGAATAGATATATATATATATATATATATATATATATATATATATATATATATATATATATATATATATATATATATATATATATATATATATATATACTAGCTGTTGGGGTGGCGCTTCGCGCCACCCCAACACCTAGTTGGTGGGGCGCTTCGCGCCCCCCCAAGCCCCCCCGCGCGCGTAAGTCGTTACGCGCCATATTAGTTATGCGCCATTGTAGTTGTGTCCTTGTGTCCCACCTGTGAATATAGATAGATTTATATATGTGTTTCAAACTACGCAAAAATTGCGAATAAACAACATTCTTGGCTTTCCCATTGTCTGTGCATATGCAAAGCCGTATGTACTAATAATGACGTCATATACAAACGCTCTTTTTACAAACAAACAAACATGCATCCACATAACTCGTTTTTATATAGATAGATACAATACAAATTAACTGCGTAAAACTTGCGAATAAACAACATTCTTCGCTGTCCAATTGTCGCTGCATATAAATACATTGTCAGGTTTACCGGCCCTCGAACATGCAACGTACAATTGTCCATGGGAAAAACAATCAGGATTAAGATCTATACCACATTTTTCTAATGATTGACCTTGAGCTTTGTTAATGGTGATTGCAAATACTAATCGAATTGGGAATTGCAATCTTTTAAATTGAAAAAGCAGATCCGTTGGAATCATGGGAATGCGAGGAATAAGAACAGCCTCACCCTCATAAGGCCCTGTCAAGATTGTGGCCTCTATTAGGTTTTCCATTGTTTTTTTTTACGGCAAGTCGCGTGCCATTGCAAAGCTTTGGTGGGTTGATATTTCTTAAAAGTATTATTGGTACGCCTATTTTTAGTTGTAGCACGTGTGGTGGAAACCCTGAAGGATCTATGGAATTTAAAAATTCAGACGGATAATTAACCGCTTCATTTGGTTCCAAAACTGTGTCGACTGACTTGTAAAGGACTGCCTGGTCTCGAATCTTGTTCAAAACAATATTGTTGATTTCGTGGACGTCTATATTTTTGGGTGCGAGAATCTCGCTCTTTCACTTAGCCATTTATTATTTTTATAATTTTTTAGAATATTCGGAAATACTTTTTCAATCAATTCATTTTTGGACGTCACTAAATTACAGAAATCAGCAGTAGTTGTATACGTCCTGAAATTGAGTCTACTGTTTGACCAGAGTCATCGTTTTGCAATCGGGACACGCATAATTTGTAGTTAATTTTAATATTTTTACGTGTGCCTAATAAATTAGAATTTTTTAGGCAAGCATTCATTTCGTCTGCAGGAGTTAAACTACGTAAAAATTGCGAATATACAACATTCTTGGCTTCCCATTGTCTCTGCATATACAAAGCCGTATGTACTAATAATGACATCATATGCAAACGCTCTTTTTACAAACAAACAAACATGCATACATACAACTCGTTTTATATAGATAGATAGATAGATAGATAGATAAAATACAAATTAACTGCGTAAAACTTGCGAATATACAACATTCTCGCTGTCCAATTGTCGCTGCATATAAATAGATTGTCAGGTTTACCGACCCTCGAACATGCAACGTACAATTGTCAATGGGAAAAACAATCAGTATTAAGATCTATACCACATTTTTCTAATGATTGACCTTGAGCTTTGTTTAATGGTGATTGCAAATGCTAATCGAATTGGGAATTGCAATCTTTTAAATTGAAAAGGCAGATCCGTTGGAATCTTGGGAATGCGAGGAATAAGAACAGCCTCACCCTCAAAAGGCCCTGTCAAGATTGTGGCCTCTATTAGGTTTTCCATTGTTTTTTTTTACGGCAAGTCGAGTGCCATAGCAAAGCTTGGTGGGTTTATATTTCTTAAAAGTATTTTTGGTAGGCCTATTTTTAGTTGTAGCACGTGTGGTGGAAACCCTGAGAATAATATCTCGAGGTAAAAACTGATCACCGACCATAACGATGGCCACTTCGTCGATAGTTGGAGCATTGTATCTACGCACATGTTGGCCAGGAGGCGTTTTGTAACAATTTTATGCGTATAAGTAGGCATCAAATCGATGGCTGTTTTGAACAGACGCACTAAATTATTATTTTCGTGGAAAAGATGTTGTAATTGGGAAACGATTGTCCTTTCAATGTTGGGAGAAATTTCGCAACGTGCATTCAATTCAGAATTTCTATCACTGATGAAGTACAATTGTAAAAATTTATGATTCTCGCCTGAGAATGGTATAAGAGGACCCTGCTCTATGATAAATTTTGCCCTTTTACTTTGAAAGTAGACATAAATTGATCTGATTTTCAATTTGGGCTCCAAACGACGTCATTTGGAAACATGAGTTGTATTTTCTGATTCATTTATATTCCTTATGTCCCGGTGTCCGGTCGTCATTTATATCCCCCTGTTTTATATCCCGCTTATTTTTCAGTTTTTTCCTTTTTTTAGTTTTTTTTTTACTTTTTTAGTTCTTTTAGTTTTTACGTTTTTTAGTTTTTTTTAGTTTTTTAGATGATTTTTTTTTTTTTTTTTACCTTTTTTTCTTTTTAGTTTTTATTGGTTTTTACCTTTTTTTAGCTTTTTATCTTTTTATTTTTTTTTTTTTATTTTTAATTTATTAGTATTCTTTTTCTCTTCTATTTTTTCATTTTTCCTTTTTTTTAGTTTTTTTTAGTTTTTAGTTTTTTAAGTTTTTTCCTTTTTTTAGTTTCTTTAGTTTTTTTTAGTTTTTCGGCTTTTTTATTTTTTTATTAGTTTTTAGTTTTTTTTTTTGTAGTTTTTGCCTTTTTTTAGTTTTTTCAGTTTTTTTTTTAGTTTTTAGTTTTTTACCTTTTTTAGCCTAACCCAGGATTTGAACCTGGGACCTTCATTCTCCGTTCTGACACCCTCTCTCACCGAGTGACTACTCCAGCATGTTCATTTTGGTGTTTTAAATGGTATATTATTAACCAAATTAATGTGTTTTACAATATACTAAGCATCGTCATAACAAAAATGACGGCAACTAATTTCATGACGTCAGCCGAAACATGACGTCACCTGATCCACAGATCCACAGACCCACAGACAGACAGACAACTTATTTTTATATATATAGAAGATATATATGTGTTATATATATATAGATAGATTGTCAGGTTTACTGACTCTTGAACATGCAACACATAATTGTCCATGAAAAAAAAAAAATCTGTATTCAGATCTATACCTCATTATTCTAATGATGTGTCTCTGTGTCCTGGTCGTCATTTATATTCCCTGTGTCCCGGTCTTCATTTGTGTCCCGGTGTCCCAGTTTGTAATTTCTCTTTGAGTGTCCCGGTCGTCATTTATATTCTCTTTGTCCCAGTGTCCTGGTCGTCATTTGTGTCCCGGTGTCCCGGTCTGTAATTTCTATTCGAACAATCCCTGTGTCCCGGTCCTCATTTATATATCCCACCTGTGCCCCCGGTGTCCCCGTTGTAGTTGTGTCCCTGTGTCCCGGTCGTCATTTATATTCCCTGTGTCCCGGTCGTCATTTGTGTCCGGGTGTCCCAGTCTGTAATTTCTCTTTGAGGTTCCTCTATATATATAAAAATAAGTTGTCTCTGTGTGTGTGTCGAGTGACGTCATGTTTGTGTGTCGACTGACGTCATGTTGGTTGATTGACGAATTTAGGACACCGGGAAATCGGGACACAAATGACGACCGGGACACCGGGACATCTATATCTATATATATAAAAATAAGTTGTCTGTCTGTGGATCAGGTGACGTCATGTTTCGGTGTCGACTGACGTCATGAAGTTAGTTGTCGTCATTTTTGCTATGACGGTGACGTCATTAAAGATATTTAAGACATATATGTTCACGTAGAAATCTATTAATGTTTAAGTTTAAAATGACTGATGAACTTACAATGGCAAAAGCCGATGAAGATGCTCAAAGAGTCTATGCCAAAAAACTTGCTGCTGATAGAGAAAGTCAGAAAAGAAAGCGTGCCGAGGAACTACCAGAGCAACGCGAAAGCAGACTTGCTGCTAAAAGAGAAAGTGAAAAAAGAAGGCGTGCCGAGGAAGCACAAGAACAGCAAGAAATCAGGCTTGCTGCTGATAGAGAAAGTAAGAAAAGAAAGCGTGCCGAGGAATCAGAGCAACCTGAAAGTTATCGCCTGGCATTCAGGTACAGCCCAGTCGATGATTATAGCTTGAGTAGATGTGTTCAAATCGGGACAATGTCTAAAATTTGTCCCTATTGCAAGGCCTTGAAATTCAATGGTGAAACAATGGGAATGTGTTGCGCCTCAGGAAAAGTTAAACTTCCTCTATTGGCTGCACCACCAGAGCCATTGAAGACTTTCCTTACTGGAACTACGTCAGAATCTAAGCGTTTTTTGTCAAAAATCAGAAAATACAACTCATGTTTCCAAATGACGTCGTTTGGAGCCCAAATCGAAAATCCAGATCAATTTATGTCTACTTTCAAAGTAAAAGGGCAAATTTATCATAGAGCAGGGTCCCTTCTACCATTCTCAGGCGAGAATCATAAATTTTTACAATTGTACTTCATCAGTGATAGAAATTCTGAATTGAATGCACGTTGCGAAATTTCTCCCAAGGTTGAAAGGACAATCGTTTCCAATTGCAACATCTTTTCCACGAAAATAATAATTTAGTGCGTCTGTTCAAAACAGCCATCGATTTGATGCCTACTGATACGCATAAAATTGTTATTTCCGCTGACAAAACGCCTCCTGGCCAACATGTGCGTAGATACAATGCTCCAACTATCGACGAAGTGGCAATCGTTATGGTCGGTGATCAGTTTTTACCTCGAGATATTATTCTTCATAAGCGAAACGCTCAGTTGTTAAGAATTGCTGAAACTCATCGATGCTACGATGCCCTACAATATCCTATCATTTTTTGGGATGGAGCCAACGGCTATCACTTTAATATTAAATTGATGAATCCAGCCACTAACAAAGAAATGAATAAGAAATGCAGTGCAATGCATTATTATTCCTATAGACTAATGATTCGGCAGGATGAAGAAAATTAAATTTTAAAATGCCGTGAATTGTTTCACCAATTTGTCGTTGATATGTATGCTAAAATTGAATCAGAACGTTTGCTATATATCCGCCTGAATCAGACCAAGCTCCGCTCTGAACAATACATTCATTTGCGAGATGCAGTTATAAATGACGGTAATACCACAAACGTTGGAAGATTAACAATTTTACCTTCGTCATATGCTGGCAGTCCCCGTCATATGCATGATTTGCTCAAGATGCTATTGCGTATGTTCGTCTCTATGGTCGTCCAGATTTATTTATTACATTTACATGTAATCAATCTTGGGACGAGATACTGCAGCTTTTACTTCAAGGCCAATCGGCGGTTCATAGGCATGACATTACGGCCCGTGTCTTCCGGCAAAACTTGAAATCACTGATAAACTACATAGTAAAACTTGAAGTGTTTGGGTCAGTGCGATGCTGGATGTACTCAGTGGAATGGCAAAAACGAGGTTTGCCACACGCACATATATTAATCTGGCTACATAAAAAAATTACTTCGAACGAAATTGATGATGTGATTTCCGCTGAAATACCTGATAAAAATGTCGATAAGGGGTTACATGATATTATTGTAAAAATATGATACATGGACCTTGCGGTGAACTGAACGAAAATTCACCATGCATGGCCAAAGGAAGGTGCACAAAGCAATATCCTCGACTTTTAGTATCAAAGACAATTACTGGCAATGATGGTTACCCACAATATAGAAGAAGATCTACTGAAGATGGCGGTAAAACAGCAATAATAAAGAAGCGTAACGGTACCACCATCGAAGTAGATAACCAGTGGGTTGTTCCATATTCCCCATTATTATCAAAAACATTTAATGCACACATAAACGTTGAATACTGTAATTCCGTAAAGGCAATCAAATACATATGTAAATACGTCAACAAAGGCAGTGACATGGCAGTTTTTGGCTTGCAGCCCGAAATCAAAGATTTCGACGAAATCGTACAATATCAGGCTGGAAGATACATAAGCAGTAATGAAGCTGTTTGGCGAATTCTTTCATTTCCGATACATGACGTAGTCCAACTGTTGTTCACTTAGCGGTACATTTACAGAATGGTCAACGTGTTTATTTCACGGAAACCAACGTGCAACAAAGAGCCCTGAATCCACCGGATACAACATTAACAGCTTTTTTTTCGCTTTGCAAAAATGATTCTTTTGCAAAAAAACTGCTGTATACTGAAGTGCCTTCGTATTACACGTGGAATACTAAAAATAAAGTATTTGAATAAAGTATGGCTTTCCATTGTCTGTGCATATACAAAGCCGTATGTACTAATAATGACGTCATATGCAAACGCTCTTTTTACAAACAAACAAACATACATACACACAACTCGTTTTTATATAGATAGATAGATAGATAGATACAATACAAATTAACTGCGTAAAACTTGCGAATATACAACATTCTTCGCTGTCCAATTGTCGCTGCATATAAATAGATTGTCAGGTTTACCGACCCTCGAACATGCAACGTACAATTGTCCATGGGAAAAACAATCAGTATTAGATCTATACCACATTTTTCTAATGATTGACCTTGAGCTTTGTTAATGGTGATTGCAAATGCTAATCGAATTGGGAATTGCAATCTTTTAAATTGAAAAGGCAGATCCGTTGGAATCATGGGAATGCGAGGAATAAGAACAGCCTCACCCTCAAAAGGCCCTGTCAAGATTGTGGCCTCTATTAGGTTTTCCATTGTTTTTTTTACGGCAAGTCGCGTGCCATTGCAAAGCTTTGGTGGGTTGATATTTCTTAAAAGTATTATTGGTACGCCTATTTTAGTTGTAGCACGTGTGGTGGAAACCCTGAAAGATCTATGGAATTTAAAAATTCAGATGGATAATTAACCGCTTCATTTGGTTCCAAAACTGTGTCGACTGACTTGTAAAGGACTGCCTGGTCTCGAATCTTGGTCAAAACAATATTGTTGATTTCGTGGACGTCTATATTTTTGGGTGCGAGAATCGCTCTTTCACTTAGCCATTTATTATTTTTATAATTTTTTAGAATATTCGGAAATACTTTTTCAATCAATTCATTTTTGGACGTCACTAAATTACAGAAATATGCAGGTAGTTGTATACGTCCTGAAATTGAGTCTACTGGGAGCTTTCCGTTTCCAATTGCCAGCAATTGATCTGAAAATGTTTGACCAGAGTCATCGTTTTGCAATCGGACACGCATATTTGTAGTTAATTTTAATATTTTTACGTGTGCCCATAAATTAGAATTTTTCAGGCAAGCAGTCATTTCGTCTGCAGGAGTTGATCTAGGTATTATAGGTAATGTTTGCCTGAAATCTCCCGCAAGCAATATTAATGTGCTGCCAAAGGGTTTCAACTTCCCTCTCAAATCTTTCAAGCATTGATCCAGAGCCTCGAGCGATTTTTTGTGTGCCATTGTGCACTCATCCCAAATAATAAGTTTGCATTGCTGCAATACTTTACCCATCCCAGATGATTTGGAAATATTGCACGTGGGAGTTTCTGTAGAATGTAAATTCAGAGGCAATTTCAAAGCGGAATGAGTAGTTCTTCCACCAGGCAGCAACGTTGCGGCTGTTCCGGACGGCGCAATAGCCAACGCTATATCATTTTTTGATCGAATTGATGCCAGAATCAGTTTTATCACAAACGTTTTACCAGTACCTTCTGGCGCATCCAAAAAGAAAATTTCTCCAACGTTGTTATCGACACAATGCATTATCGTATCATAAATGTCTTTTTTGTTCCGACGTTAACTTGGAAATGTTATTTTGTACATACGACAATAGATCACTCGTACTGTAACTTTGTTCACGATCCAATTCTACACATGTCGAAACAGCATTGATACGGTTAGGTGAAGGCATTCCCAAATCCTGAAGAGGTTTGTTTGCCATACGTACGCACAAATCTTCTATAATAACTAAAGTGTAGTTATAAATTTCTGATGTAAAATCAAAAGTCATATCTGACGTCTCTAACTGTTTTCGATGGAGTATATCTTCGGACATTTTTGACTTATATTTTTCCATAGCTCTGTAGGAGCTGATGGAGAGCAAGTTGTTAAAATGATGCCAAACAATGCACGAATTTGACTTGGGGTTTACGTTTCGCACGCGTCATTGATGCAGTTATCCCAGTGTTGGTCATTCTCCAATAAATTCAGAGCTTGGCATGCACTACGGTAAGTGTCATGTATAGTCCCGTTACAGTTCGCAAATGCTCAAAGGATGTCGGACCGGGTACATTCACCAAAAGCAGGTGCAGAAAGAAGCATTCATGTTGATTGGAGTGAACGGTGTAGAGTCTTCCTATCGTGGTATCTTTGAAGATGGTAGGTTGGCCGTCGACTGACTTACCCTGTTTTCGACGTTCAAATACTTTATTTTTAGTATTCCACGTGTAATAGGAAGGCACTTCAGTATACAGCAGTTTTTTTTGCAAAAGAATCATTTTTGCAAAGCGAAAAAAAAGCTGTTAATGTTGTATCCGGTGGATTCAGGCTCTTTGTTGCACGTTGGTTTCCGTGAAATAAACACATTGACCATTCTGTAAATGTACCGCTAAGTGAACAACAGCTGGACTACGTTCATGTATCGGAAATGAAAGAATTCGCCAAACAGCTTCATTACTGCTTATGTATCTTCCAGCCTGATATTGTACGATTTCGTCGAAATCTTTGATTTCGGGCTGCAAGCCAAAAACTGCCATGTCACTGCCTTTGTTGACGTATTTACATAGTATTTGATTGCCTTACGGAGTTACAGTATTCAACGTTTATGTGTGCATTAAATGTTTTTGATAATAATGGGGAATATGGAACAACCCACTGGTTATCTACTTCGATGGTGGTACCGTTACGCTTCTTTATTATTGCTGTTTTACCGCCATCTTCAGTAGATCTTCTTCTACATTGTGGGTAACCATCATTGCCAGTAATTGTGTTTGATACTAAAAGTCGAGGACATTGCTTTGTGCACCTTCCTTTGGCCATGCATGGTGAATTTTCGTTCAGTGCACCGCAAGGTCCATGTATCATATTTTTTACAATAATATCATGTAACCCCTTATCGACATTTTTATCAGGTATTTCAGCGGAAATCACATCATCAATTTCGTTCGAAGTAATTTTTTAATGTAGCCAGATTAGTATATGTGCGTGTGGCAAACCTCGTTTTTGCCATTCCACTGAGTACATCCAGCATCGCACTGACCCAAACACTTCAAGTTTTACTATGTAGTTTATCAGTGATTTCAAGTTTTGCCGGAAGACACGGGCCGTAATGTAATGCCTATGAGCCGCCGATTGTCCTTGAAGTAAAAGCTGCAGTATCTCGTCCCAAGATTGATTACATGTAAATGTAATAAATAAATCTGGACGACCATAGAGACGAACATACGCAATAGCATCTTGAGCATATTCATGCATATGACGGGGACTGCCAGCATATGACGAAGGTAAAATTGTTAATCTTCCAACGTTTGTGGTATTACCGTCATTTATAACTGCATCTCGCAAATGAATGTATTGTTCAGAGCGGAGCTTGGTCTGATTCAGGCGGATATATAGCAAACGTTCTGATTCAATTTTAGCATACATATCAACGACAAATGGTGAAACAATTCACGGCATTTTAAAAATTTAATTTCTTCATCCTGCCGAATCATTAGTCTATAGGAATAATAATGCATTGCACTGCATTTCTTATTCATTTCTTTGTTAGTGGCTGGATTCATCAATTTAATATTAAAGTGATAGCCGTCGGCTCCATCCCAAAAAATATAGGATATTGTAGGGCATCGTAGCATCGATGAGTTTCAGCAATTCTTAACAACTGAGCGTTTCGCTTATGAAGAATAATATCTCGAGGTAAAAACTGATCACCGACCATAACGATTGCCACTTCGTCGATAGTTGGAGCATTGTATCTACGCACATGTTGGCCAGGAGGCGTTTTGTCAGCGGAAATAACAATTTTATGTGTATCAGTAGGCATCAAATCGATGGCTGTTTTGAACAGACGCACTAAATTATTATTTTCGTGGAAAAGATGTTGCAATTGGGAAACGATTGTCCTTTCAACGTTGGGAGAAATTTCGCAACGTGCATTCAATTCAGAATTTCTATCACTGATGAAGTACAATTGTAAAAATTTATGATTCTCGCCTGAGAATGGTAGAAGGGACCCTGCTCTATGATAAATTTGCCCTTTTACTTTGAAAGTAGACATAAATTGATCTGGATTTTCGATTTGGGCTCCAAACGACTTCATTTGGAACATGAGTTGTATTTTCTGATTTTTGACAAAAACGCTTAGATTCTGACGTAGTTTCAGTAAGGAAAGTCTTCAATGGCTCTGGTGGTGCAGCCAATAGAGGAAGTTTAACTTTTCCTGAGGTGCAACACATTCCCATTGTTTCACCCTTGAATTTCAAGGCCTTGCAATAGGGACAAATTTTAGACATTGTCCCGATTCGAACACATCTACTCAAGCTATGATCATTGACTGGGCTGTACCTGAATGCCAGGCGATAACTTTCAGGTTGCTCTGATTCCTCGGCACGCTTTCTTTTCTTACTTTCTCTATCAGCAGCAAGCCTGATTTCTTGCTGTTCTTGTGATTCCTCGGCACGCTTTCTTTTCTTACTTTCTCTATCAGCAGCAAGCCTGATTTCTTGCTGTTCTTGTGATTCCTCGGCACTTCTTCTTTTTTCACTTTCTCTTTTAGCAGCAAGTCTGCTTTCGCGTTGCTCTGGTAGTTCCTCGGCACGCTTTCTGTTCTTTCTTTCTCTATCAGCCTCAAGCCTGTTTCCTTGCTGTTCTTTTGATTCCTCGGCACGCTTTCTGTTCTTTCTTTCTCTATCAGCCTCAAGCCTGTTTCCTTTTTTGATTCCTCGGCACGCTTTCTTTTCTGACTTTCTCTATCAGCAGCAAGTTTTTTGGCATAGACTCTTTGAGCATCTTCATCGGCTTTTGCCATTGTAAGTTCATCAGTCATTTTAAACTTAAACATGAATAGATTTCTACGTGAACATATATGTCTTAAATATCTTTAATGACGTCAACCGTCATAGCAAAAATGACGACAACTAACTTCATGATTAAATATCTTTAATGACGTCACCGTCATAGCAAAAATGACGACAACTAACTTCATGACGTCAGTCGACACAGAAACATGACGTCACCTGACAGACAGACACACAGACTGACAACTTATTTTTATATATATAGAAGATATATATTCACAGGTGGGACACAGGGACACAACTACAATGGCGCGTAACGACTTGCGCGCTTGGGGGCTTGGGGGGGGGGCGAAGCGCCCCCACCAACTAGGTGTTGGGGTGGCGCGAAGCGCCACCCCAACAGCTAGTTTATATATCTATATATATAAAAATAAGTTGTCTGCCTGTCTGTGGGTCTGTGGATCTGTGGATCAGGTGACGTCATGTTTCGGCTGACGTCATGAAATTAGTTGCCGTCATTTTTGTTATGACGATGCTTAGTATATTGTAAAACACATTAATTTGGTTAATAATATACCATTTAAAACACCAAAATGAACATGCTGGAGTAGTCACTCGGTGAGAGAGGGTGTCAGAACGGAGAATGAAGGTCCCAGGTTCAAATCCTGGTTAGGCTAAAAAAGGTAAAAAACTAAAAACTAAAAAAAAAACTGAAAAAACTAAAAAAAGGCAAAAACTACAAAAAAAAACTAAAAACTAATAAAAAAATAAAAAAGCCGAAAAACTAAAAAAACTAAAGAAACTAAAAAAAGGAAAAAACTTAAAAAACTAAAAACTAAAAAAAACTAAAAAAAAGGAAAAATGAAAAATAGAAGAGAAAAAGAATACTAATAAAATTAAAAATAAAAATAAAAAAAAATAAAAAAGATAAAAAGCTAAAAAAAGGTAAAAACCAATAAAAACTAAAAAGAAAAAAAGGTAAAAAACTAAAAAAAAAAATCATCTAAAAAACTAAAAAAAAACTAAAAAACGTAAAAACTAAAAGAACTAAAAAAGTAAAAAAAAAACTAAAAAAAGGAAAAAACTGAAAAATAAGCGGGATATAAAACAGGGGGATATAAATGACGACCGGGACACCGGGACATAAGGAATATAAATGAATCAGAAAATACAACTCATGTTTCCAAATGACGTCGTTTGGAGCCCAAATTGAAAATCCAGATCAATTTATGTCTACTTTCAAAGTAAAAGGGCAAATTTATCATAGAGCAGGGTCTCTTCTACCATTCTCAGGCGAGAATCATAAATTTTTACAATTGTCTTCATCAGTGATAGAAATTCTGAATTGAATGCACGTTGCGAAATTTCTCCCACATTGAAAGGACTATCGTTTCCCAATTACAAACATCTTTTCCACGAAAAATAATAATTTAGTGCGTCTGTTCAAAACAGCCATCGATTTGATGCCTACTTATACGCATACAAAGCTTTGCTATGGCACTCGACCTGCCGTAAAAAAAACAATGGAAAACCTAATAGAGGCCACAATCTTGACAGGGGCCTTTTGAGGGTGAGGCTGTTCTTATTCCTCGCATTCCCAAGATTCCAACGGATCTGCCTTTTCAATTTAAAAGATTGTAATTCCCAATTCGATTAGCATTTGCAATCACCATTAACAAAGCTCAAGGTCAATCATTAGAAAAATGTGGTATAGATCTTAAATACTGATTGTTTTTCCCATTGACAATTGTACGTTGCATGTTCGAGGGTCGGTAAACCTGACAATCTATTTATATGCAGCGACAATTGGACAGCGAAGAATGTTGTATATTCGCAAGTTTTACGCAGTTTAATTTGTATTTTATCTATCTATCTATCTATCTATCTATATAAAAACGAGTTGTATGTATGCATGTTTGTTTGTTTGTAAAAAGAGCGTTTGCATATGATATCATTATTAGTACATACGGCTTTGTATATGCAGAGACAATGGGAAAGCCAAGAATGTTGTATATTCGCAATTTTTACGTAGTTTAACTCCTGCAGACGAAATGAATGCTTGCCTAAAAAATTCTAATTTATAGGCACACGTAAAAATATTAAAATTAACTACAAATATGCGTGTCCGATTGCAAAACGATGACTTGTCAAACAGTAGACTCAATTTCAGGACGTATACAACTACCTGCTGATTTCTGTAATTTAGTGACGTCCAAAAATGAATTGAT
>NC_088867.1:12344819-12420728 GCF_032884065.1 Artemia franciscana | reverse complement strand
TCTTATTAGAATAGGTCAACTATCCAGACGTCATACCGACTAATCTTTCAAAACCAAGATTAGGAATATTAGAATTTTATTCGAATCAATTAGATTATTAGAATCAATTTTATCTATCAATTTAAAGATTATTTTATTAGAACCAATCAATTCATAGAATCAATTAGAATTTTCGTTGTTAACCTAGTGCTTTAGTGGAAAAAGTGTTCTTAAGCTCATTTTAGAATTGACTCAGTCAGAGTGGCTTCTGAAACGATATTTAGTGCTTAATGACATTTTTCTTTTTTTGCTTTAATCCTTTTTTTTTAGATTCCCCAAAGAAAGCGTAAGACTCAGTGTCAATCAAGTGTGTTGAGCATAAGGCTTTGAAAAATTTCCACTCTTGACTAGGTTGTATTAACTTCTGAAAGATGCACATGTATTCTTTAGCATTCAGGTGCATTCACATGAAGTAAAGAAATATTAACATGCTGAGATTTGCATGAAGGCAGGAGACTCCAATTCTACTTTAAATTAGCAATTCATCCTCCACGCGAAACCAAAATTGGATTTTTCGCTTTCAGTAGCAGTTAATTTAGGCTTTGTTCTCATCTAATGGCCTCCATATTACCTGGACCATTGCTAAGCCCTCCTTCAATAGATAGATAGGAACTTTGAAGCGCAAATAGTCAAGAATTTTCTTTTTTATACTCTCGTCACCCCAAAAACCAATTTAAAAAAGAACAGAAAAGTTTGCAGTTTCGTACCTCGTTCCAGAAAAGTCCATTCGGGCAATACTGCTCAATATACGTTCCATGGTTACAAAGCTTGTATTTACCACAGTTGTTTGGGTCTCTTACCGTGGTACCATCCTCACAAGCTCCTGATGAGCTTCCTCCAACATTACCACCAGCACCTGTTCCTGTTTCGCCACCACTTCCTGGGGTGGGCTCTACTGTTTGTACTTCTTTTGCTGAAAAATATTGAAAACTCTAATAGATACAAAATTAAGGGAAACTAATATGATGTAGCACTAGGATGTACACAATCGAAATCACAGGACCATCTTCATCCTTGCCTCTTTCCCATATCTCCTTCTAAGAGATTCCTAAAATTTTCCAAACTTCTGGATTCTTCTGATCCAAATTATATTCGTTATTATTGTTCCCTCAAAAGAAAATCTTTGTACGTGCCTAATCTAGGAACGAGGATGATACAGGTGAGGATTTGGAACATTCTAAATTCAAGCACGAATTAGTTACCTTTAGTTATCCTGATAATTTCAAAGTTAAATGTCATATTGACATATGACTTAGTCGCATGTCAATATGACAAAGTCACATTGACATATATGACAATATGTCAATATTGTCATATATGTGACTGCTTTTGAATAAGAGACATAATTTTTATAATTTCGACTAAGAGACATGTTTTTTAGCTTACTTTTGAAGTTTTTGTGACAGAAAATCATTTATAATCAGATACCGGTGTAAATTCAAATAAAATCTTGGAGGGGGCAAAGTTCTTTCCCAATAAACAGTCTTAAGTTGGGTGCGCTAGCAGAAATTCAAAAGAGTGTAGATTTAGGCCAAATTGACAGTTGGATGATTTTTGTTGCAAGGATAACAAAGTAGATATCATAAGAAATTTTATAGTCGTAATCTAAAATATGAACGTAAAATTGTGTACGTTTCAAACGATTGGCGAAGGCAAACAAAATCTCCGGGTGATGTTCAGTTTGGAGTGAAGGAAGGCGCAAGAAATCAGAAGAGGTCAGCTTCCCCACAGGAGTTTAAGCCCCTGTATTTGGAAAAGGACTTGATTTATATCTGTATTGTCTTATCATAGATCGCGCAATAGCGCTTTCTAAGTATCCTAAATTAAGAGTGACATGGGCACAAGTGTTTTTTTTTCAAACCAGGGCACTTCGTATAGAAAAAGTAGTCATAAACACTTCAAAAGGAGCATCCGATTGAAAATTGAAAGATCTAATGCTGATTTCAATAGTCAGAAGCGGTTGGAAGGCAATAAGCTGCCCCCCCTTCTCCAACTCCCATTTTTTCCACAAACCAATCAAAATTTTGAGATAGCCATTTTGTTAAGCGTAGTTGAAAGGTAAGTAAGTATGTCTTTAAAAATGCAAACCTCGGCCCCCACAGCCCTCAGGACAAGGGTTGTAAGCTATGCTCTAAGGGTATATAGGGATTTCACGCAAGGGATGGGCGTATAAACTTCGGAGGTGGCTCACTGAATTGAAAATCTGAAGTTCTAGTGCCATTTTTAAGAGTTCAAGCGATGGAAAGGCATCTAGCCCTCCCCCCTGTCCTCTTTTCCCAAATACATCCCATAGAAATTTTGAGATATCATAGCCATTCTATTCAAAAAATAGTTCAAAGATTACATAAAAAGGCCTTTGGGGTTGACACAACCCCCCAAAGTCTGGAGATAAGGGCTGTAAGTTATTTTCTAGGGGTATATAAGGTTCTTATGGAAGGAGTGGTTTTATAGGCTTTAGAGGAGGCTCATCTGATTGTAAATGCGAAGTTCTAGTTCCCTTATAACAGTCAAAAGTGATGGAGGGTAACTACAACCCCCCCTGCCCCCATCATCCTCTTTTCACCAAATGCAGACAATCAAAAATGTGATGTATTTATTTTGTTCACCGTAATCTAAAGAACATGTAGCAATGCCTCCAGGATGGCGACTACCCCCCAGATCTCAGTTGGAAGGCTTTTAAGTTATACCCCGGGGCATATAAGATTTTTATGGAACGGATGGTCGTATAAACTTAGGATGGACTTCCTTTGATTTGAAGTTGGAAATTCTAGTGTCGTTTTTAAGAGTCAAAAGTGAATACAGGACAAACAACCACCCCCTCCCCCTCTTGCCTATTATTCTCCGAAACACATACAATCAAAATTTTTAAGAGAGCATTTTTTTCATTCAGCATTGTAGAAAGGTCCAGTAATTATGTCTCTGGGGATGTCAATTTTTCCACAGTCCTCAGGGCAAGGGCTTAAAGTTATGCAATTCGTTTGCATATTACATAAATTATTGAAAAAGTTATGCAGCTTTGACCTTTACCATCCAAAAAGACGAAGGGCACTAAATCTAAACACGTTATTTCTATACGGGTTGTCAGAAGGACTTAACCCAGGAATGACTTAGTATATTAATTTGGAACTGTCAGGAAACGACAGGAATTGACTGGAAAGGCAATAGTTACACATTAATGATACTACCACAATTACCACCACTACCACTACTGCTGATACTAGCACACTATTCACTAACAATATATTGGCAGAATCTAGACTAAATCAAAAGACAATATGTGCATGCACCTATTGCTTTTGATTAGAATTAGTTAATAAGTAGAAACTTTCAGAGAATGCTTAAAGGGGCAGATTGTTTGACCAAATGGCAATATACACAAGTTATTAATAATACTACTACCATTGTTACATTTACTACTACAACTTCTTCTACTTAAGTCACTGCTACTATTGCAACTGCTTGTAAGATCAAGAGTATTTGGATGAAAATTTCAAGAAGTATATGAATATACGAGTTATCAAAAGGACATATCAGCAATGTTATAGCAATGGCTAATTTTTTTAAATTGAAACTTCCAGGACTTTATGAGAGGGATATTCAACTGACGAAAAGGCAATACATTAATACAACTGCTGCTGCTAGTACTAGTGCTATTACTATTGATACTACTACTAGCACTACCAATACTACTAATGTGACTACTATTACGCTATGCCTAAGGATATGAAGGAGAAATTTTCAGAGAATTTCGAGGGGGAGAAGATGAACTGAATCACAACACGCTGTCTCTATGCAGATTCTCAAAAGGACATATCAGCAATATCTTACGAATAATTATGTGTGTGAAGTTGAAACTAACAGGGCTTTTTGTAAGGGAGGTTGAACTAACCAAAAGACAATATTTACATCCTAATACTAGTGCTTCTATTTCTACTACAACTACTACCACTAAAGTTAAGGCAACTGTTATTAATTCTACTGCTGCTACTATTACTTCCGGTACAACTACTGCTACTGCTAAAGATAAGTGTATTAAGCCCAAAAATTAGGAATATATTGAAACTGTATGAAACTAAATCGAGATAAACTATGCTCACACAGGTTATTAAGAGGACGAATTAGAAATGTTTCAGAAATGGTTGATCGTATTAAGCTGAAACTTTTAGCCTGTGTTGAAAGGGACGTTGAAGAAACCAAAGATGCTATGCCCATAATACTACTAATGCTATTACGACTATTGCTACTACACGATCCAAGGGTATTACGGTGAAGCTTTTAAGAAATACTTAGGTGGATGTTGAACTAAACCAAATAAACTATAAGCATGTAGTTTTTAAAAAGATTGAAACGATAAAAAAAACAATATTGTAAGAACGGCTCACATTATTAAATTGAACTCATAAGGGTAATTTGTGGTGGATTTTGAACTAGCCAGAAGGCACAATGTATATACTGCTAATACTACTACTATAGTTATAGCAACAATGAAGCCAAAGGTATTAAGATGAAACCTTTAGGGAACGCTTGTGGAGATTTTCAATTAAACGAAGAAACTACACCCACGCAGGGTTTCCAAAAGGGAACATAAGTAATACCATATAGACAGCGCTAGTAATACCAGAAGTAATACCACAATAGGCAGCTCCAGTTTATAATAGCTAGAAACATCTTTGAAAGTTCTAAAGAAGCCAATTCGATCGGAAATTCTAGTGTCATTTTTTAGAGTCAAAAGTGAGTGGAGGGCAAGTAGTCCTCCTCCGAATCCCATTCGTTTTCCAAAAACATCCACTCAAACCCATCCGTTTTGAGACTCGCATTTTGTTCAGCATAGTAGAATGGTCAAGTGGCAGTGTCTTCAGGGATACTGGGTATGTTAACCCCCCCCCCCCCCACAGCTATGTAAATTGCCCATTATGCTTTAAAACTAAATGTTGCTTTAAAACTAAATCAAAAGGCATTGTGTCTATGGTTTCCATTAAGACGCCTTAGCAATATCTTGAGAGCAACTGGTTGTATTAACCTGAAACTTGAAGAATTGGCGACAGTTCTAAGAGGATTAAAAAATAAAAAGGCGGCAGGTTCTGATACTGTGGTAAATAAGTTCCTTCAATATGGTGGCTCTGAGGTTAGAATTAAGTTACTGAATATTATGAATATGTTTTTTGAAAAAGGGGAAGTAGGCTACCTAGCGATGTTAGGAAAACCCTAATTAAACCACAATATAAGAAAGGTGCGGATTTAGAAAGTGTAGAGGATGTGTCGACCAAATTCTCACTCTTAGGTTAATAATTAAGAAATGCCTGAGTTATCAAGCACTTTTGGTCCTCAGTCTTATAGATTATGAGCAAGCGTTCAGTCTTGTTGATAGAAGAGCCTTAGCGAAGATTTTATCCTTGCAAGGTATACCAGACAAACACATTAACGCGATTAGGGCTATGTAAGAGAATAACACTGCTGTGGTTAAGTTAGAAAATAAGGTTACAGCTGGTTTCATATTAAATCAGGAGTTAAGCAAGGTCGTGTTCTATCCCCCTTTATATGGATTATTTTGATGGACTTTGTCATAAAAAACACAGGAAAGGCAATGGGGGAACACGGAATCAAATGGGGAGGAAATACTTTCATGGACTTAGATTATGCTGATGATTTAAGAATCCTAGATGAAAGTATGAGCAAAATGAATGAACTTTCTTAGAGGTTTTGCAAATTCAGGGTGTTGGAATAGGTTTAAAAACTAATGTTAAAAAGACTAAGTCGCTAAGGCTAGGAATAAGTGAAAATGAAAACATTACGTTGGGTGATGAAAAGATTGATCAGGTGGATTTACCTTGGTAGTATCATTAGTAAGGACGGTGGGAGCCCCGAATATGTAAAAAGTAGAATAGCCAAGGGTCAGAGTTTTTTTTATTCACAGTTGGAAAAATTTTGGAAGAATAGAAAGATAAGTCTGCAAACCAAGATTAGAATATTGAAAGCAACAGTGATGAGTGGTCAAGTACGGTTCTGAAGAATGGGCAGTTCAAAAAGCGGATGAATATTTGCTAGATGTTCTCCAGGGAAATTATCTATGGGTTGTTCTGGGTACCCGGCACACTGACGGTATTTCAAACAGTAGGCTGTGCGAAAAATGCGATTCTATCCCGCATCTTAGGGCTATAATGAGAGAAAGGCTGAAACGGCTTGGGCACGTTCTAAGGATGAATGATGACAGATTGCCGAAGATTAACCTTTTGGCCAACAATCAATGGCTAAACAGAGCGTAGGTTGTCCACGGCTGGGGTGGGAGGATGTCATAAAGAAAGATTTAAGGGATATGTGAACTTCCTGGGAGGATGTAAAGAGGGAGGCTTTAAATAGATTGGGATGGAGGAGGAGCGTGCGTAGCTGTGCTGGCTTCAAGTGGCTTGGTGTTGTGGTGAGTTGTTAGTAGTAGTAGTATTGCTTAAAGTCTTAAGAATTCTTATTTATTGTAGTTAAAAAGTGAAGAATTTTGAAAGTTGGGTGCTGCAAAAAAGGAGGAAGATTTGCTACATGTTTTCCAGATTTGCCTTACATTCATGTCTTCGTAGATTTTATGATTTTTTAATTGAATTTTGTATATATAAAATTTAATCAAACACGTTAAAATAATTTTTTAAGATTGCTCCAAGACAAAAGCTAAACTCACCAATGAGAAGAAAAACTTTCTTCACCACTGATAAGAAGTTTTTCCAGAAAAATTGTCTACGGATTGTTTTGGGTACCCGCTTGACTGGTCGTAACTCAAAGAGTTGGCTATGCAAAAAGTATGGTTCAGTCTCACTTTCTAGGCCTATAATGAGAGAAAGGTTTAGATGGCTAGGGCACCTTCTGTGGATAAAAGATGACATATTGCCAAAGATTGTCCTTTTCACCAAAGTGTTTAGTGCCAAACAAAAAGCGAGTCGTCCCCAGTTGTGATGGAAGAATGTCGTAAGGGAAGATTTAAGAGAAATGGGAACTTCCCTGGGAGATTACAAAGAGGGAGGCTTTGAATAGATTGGGGTGGAGGAGAAGTGTACTTTACTGTGTCGACCTCAGGTGGCTTAGTGCTGCAGAGTTTCCAATTGTAGTAGTAGTAATGTGGGAACTTTGTAAGGAATATTCAGGACTAGTTAACACTCCTACCCAAGGTTCTTAGTAGAGGATAAGGCTTATAAAGTTGTCAAAATCTTGAGTCTAAGCAATAAGTCGAGTCAACCAATGTACAGACTAGCAACTTAACAATTTTTAGAATGCCAAAAATGTACAGGAAGTGCATAATTTTTTTCCCGTCAAAAGAAACTTTATCAGGGTTCAATATACATTTCTATGGAAACAAAAGCCGCCTTTCACTCAGACTCTCTATCTTTTTGATTGATTTATGCAAACACTCTTAAACGGTAAACAGTTTGTAAACACACCACAAAGCAAAACCTACTTTGTAAGGAGCAATCAGGTCCAGCTCCCTCAAGTCTTCCAACTCCTCTATTCAAGGCTCTTAGCAGAGGATGTGGCTCACAGCCACATCTGTTTCTAAAGTCATCAAGATCTGGAGCCCATACAATAACTCCAGCAAGTCCCCACTCTTTGAATAGTCTTCCTTTCCTTTCAATCATTGAAGAATCATCAAACGATACCCATTGATTGCCTCTGTATGCATAGGAGCCCCATCTGTGTTCTGGATCACTGACTACAGTCCATCCTCCCTTTATGTTGACACGGTGACATATCTACAAAAGAAGGCAATATGGTTAACAAGGTTAAAGTATATTCTTCATAACGGTACAGGGTAGATTTTTGTATAATAGTAACTTAGTCTTCTTATATTTTCTTTCATTCTTTGTTCCTTCTCTTTTTGTGGTTTTTTATTTCAATAATAAAATAGTTTTTTTGCATTTTAAAACTGTTACAATAATAACAGTGCGGAACCACATAATTTTTAATTATATAAAAATAATTAAATTTTCGTCCTGGAATATATATTAATGAAACTACTCTGTTTATGAAAAAAGGGTAATTTAAGGAATTATAGCAAAAAGAATATACGATCCTTAAAAATTCATTTCTAACACGAGCACAGAATATTTAATGTATCTAAGAAGTTAATAATTTTATAGTAGATAAGAAATGGATTTTTAAATTTGTTACGGAACCATTTATCCACTACCTCTATTTGTATACAAAAAATGCTGGAAAAATACAAAATAAAAATGGATGATATCATGGACACTTCCAGAAAACTTCGTCAGGGTGGGAGCAATTTCTGAATGAATAGCTGAGGTTAATTAAAACACTTCAAATGCGTTGACATAAATATAAAAGTCAAAAAAAAATTATTCATCACAACCCATGCTGAATATGGTGAAGGCAGCCGTTAAGTTCTTTTACAAATTTTTTATTTTTGCATGCAGTTTTGTTGTTTTGTTTTTTATCAATTGTTATGTCTTTTTCTTTTACTTGAACAATTAAAAGTATTAAATGATTCATTTACCTCATAATAGGCCAAAAATCCAGCTTGACGAGTAAATTCACCGGCCTGTCCAGGATTTGTAGCTGGTGCATTTAAGCCATTTTTGTTTTTGTCCCTTAAACTCAAAGCTTGTCCGTAGAGGGGGACACCTGCTGTCAGCTTGTCCCTTGTTGCTCCTTTGGATAGCCAATAATTGATAGTGTAGTTCTAAAAAATACAATAAATTTAGATATTTTTTCTACAAAGCTTAAAACAACTACTTTATTTTGACGGTGAATGCTCAATGAGGTGGATATTAGCTGCTTTTTGGAGTCGGTAAAACATCCATATCGATCAGTATTATGGAAGTAATTAGCAATTTTTCCTCTAAGACAAGAGGCAGCTTGATGAAGGGACAAGATTATCATCTTTTGGTAAAACAACTAATGACAAGTTTAAGTCAGACAATTTTTCCACTTATATCTATTAATCCGACACTTTCCTAACATATGAACTACATACATCCTAAAATAAACAAATAATGATAAAACCCGTTAAGCCGCGCAGAAATGCGAAACTCGAAAATATAACTAAACGGTATGGAACCTCTAGATAAATTTGGTGAGCTTTCCTTCCGTATCCAGATTATCACAAGGCTGCGATAGACTTACAATTTTGCAGATTTTAGGAGTTACTGAGATTCAGACTTGTTTTTTTTCTTTTTGTTCATAGTTTAAGATCAAAGTGAAATGCAAAACCTCGGGGTTTTGCCATGCACTTTTTCTTTTCCTTTTAGAAGATTAAAATTGATTCCAAAAGTATAAGAATGCTTTAGGTGAAGAATCCAATTTTCATTTTGCAGATTTTGACGCAGAAAATTATTCCAAAATCACGTTTTATTTATGGCACAGACTTTTCTTTACCTTCATATAAACTGAAAATCATACCTTTTTAAAAACATTTACGACGACTTTCAAGCCGTAAAAAACACGAAGTGTCTAAGCCAGCACAGATTTCTTTAATACCCTTCCTTTCCTATTAAAACCAAGTCCCAAGTAAGGACATGCCAGAGGAAAGATCCTTTTCACTCATCTAAGAAATTCCTCTGGACATACCTGTGATGCATACAATAGTGTATGAACGACAAAAGTAATAAAGTTTAAAACGTCCGTTAAAAAAAGACCATCAAATTAAGTTTAAATCAAACGCTGTGTGGAACTGACAAAAGTAAATCTAGATAGCATCTAGCGAAGAAAATCTAGAAGAAAAATGTCAAAACTAAAGGAAAGGGTAAATAATTACACTATTTCTCAAATTTCTTAAGTAAGAATTTTTGCCCTTACAAGTGTAATATTTTTTTCAGAATGTTTTTATTATTATGGATTTAGTAATCTTGTGTAAATTCAAAAAAAGAAGGATACGCAGATACGTCTTTTGGACTAGGTATAGCAACGAAGTGTTTCGGGATTCTCTCCAATATCACACATTTTGCGATAATTTTCCGTGTAGCTAGTATCTATTTTTTACCATTTTTATATATTGCATACATTTATTCAAGGAGTAAAAATTACATCATGGATTCATTTTGCCCTTTTTCTCATTTATCAGAACTTGGGTCTAGGTATGTAGTTAGAAAATAAAATATATTCACATACGAACAATTTACAACTATTTTGTACGATTTAAAGGAAATGGGAACTTCCTGGGAGGGTGTAAAGAGGGAGGCCTTGAATAGATCAGGTTGGAGAAGAAGCGTTCGTAGCTGTGCTGGCCTAAGGCGGCTTGGTGCTGCAGTGAGCTATTAGAAGTAGTAGTAGTAGCAGTATATGTAGATTTACGAACCACTTGGAATCCCCCTTCCACATACTTCCTCCCACAAAAACTAGGCTGATCAGAAGGATCCTCCTTAAAAAATAGAGTTTCAAAACACAGAACGAGATTTTTTTTTTATTACATCAAATAAACAAAGACCCATATTTATGGGGAAAATATAATTATGGTACAAATTTTTACTAATTACCACCATTTCATAATTGTAGATATACCAATGTTCTACTTGGGACCCCCCCCCCCCCTCTCATATCACACACACACATACAAGGCTGGTCTAGAGGAACCACCTCCCAGGGAAAACTGGAATGTCTGGCCTAAAACGTGATTCCCGACAAATCAGACACAAAATACGACTTCCAATTTTCATAGTTTCTTACCGTATTAAAATAATCGAAGTCGCTCTCGGGGAAATGATAGAGTGGAGACACATGACCAGTTTTCTTATCCCAGTTTCCATAGTAGTCATATGTCATAACTCCAATCCAGTCTAAATATTGATTAATAGTTGATACATCATAACCAGCATCAACAACTGTTTTTGACGGTGACACTGCAGCAGAAACTGTCCATCCCCTCGGCTTAAAAGCCTCACTGATCTCCTTAACCCAGAGAGCAAATCCTTCTTTGTCAGAAGAAGGTCCTTTACTGCAGTCAACCTAGAATTCAATGAGAATTAGTGATAAGGAAAAACTGTATCTTCTTAAAGTAGAGGAAAGAAATATATAAGAAATCGTAAAACAGGTTTATGCCCATTCGGTAAAAAACTACAATATTAGGCTTTAAAAATACTTAATGTATGGATTCTCGTTTGAAAAATAAAGGGGAAAAATATAAATTTTATTGCAAATTAGGCTTGTATCCAGGGCTTTTATTAGGAAGGGGGGAGGGGCAATCATCTTGAGGCACAAGAAAAACGTCATATAGGTAATATCTAACTTATTCTTTGGATCCAAATTAGGGATTAAGAACTATAACATGACTAGTCTACATAAAAATAAAGCATTTTTTGCATCAGTACAATAGGTAAAGGCGCTGCAGCACATTATTTCCAACATTATGAACTGCAGAAGACCCATCTTACTTTTTTGTGCTTTAATTTGTTCTTTGTCCCCAAAAAATAATAAGTACGAAGAAGATTAAAATGGAGAATGGGTGAAAAATCCCTTTCTGAGAAAAAAGAGATTAGTATACATGTAAATGAATGCCCTCAATCTCTCACAAAAGGACATATCGTCACAAGTGGAGTAAAATATATTAAAAAAACTAAAAAACAACAAATGGACAGCAATGTCGGAAAGCATCCCACAATTTATTTCCTGCTAAACTCCTACTGAACTTCTCTAATCTTTCCTGTCCAACGCTTTCACACGAATCTTTTGTGCATGCTGTAGTGGTTACTAATAACTCTGTTTCACTTCCAGGGAGGCATTTACAGGAGAAATTTGAAAAATTGGAAAAAGTAAGAAACGTTGAATGATTCTTTTTATTTATTTATTTATTAATACATCAAATGGTAAGCAATAATGCTTGTCGCTATAATTATCTGACAGAAGAGTCAAAAATTGAGAAAGTGCTAACACTCTTGGTGCAACCATCGCCTTAAACAGCTGGGCTCAAATTTGTCTACTGCACGAAGCTTTATATATTGAATGCCACAAAATTTCTAATAATAAATTTAAAAATCAACGTAAATAAAGAAGGCAGTAAGACTATCAGCCAATCTTAAGCTATTAGCCACTAATTATTGTTCCATTCTTTTTATAAAAAGGACAAGAGAAAACAAGAATAAATTAAACCTTAGAACTGATAGAAAAGAACAAAAAAATAAAATGATAAAATCTACCAAAAATTAAAGTGTATAAATATGTAAAAAAGAATGCAGTTTACCTGCCAGCACACAGGGTATTCCCAATCCAAATCTATTCCTTCGAAGCCATATTTTTCTATAAACACAATTGCGTTATCTATGAAGTTCTTCCTGGCCTCTGGGCTATTTACTAGGCGACTGTATTTGTTTCCTGCTGAATCGTTCCATCCGCCGAGGGCTATTACAACCTTGACACCTTTTTCTTTGAGGGCAACAACTTTTTGGTAGAATTCTGTAATTTAAAGAGTTTTTAAACTATATTTTGAATTATTCATTACTAAATATTCAAAATAGAAGATTGCATATTTTAGAAACTGCCTTGTTTAGGGTTATTGTTAACGGTTTTTCTTTTTCAGTTGATTTTGACAAGTCGTGTTGGCTAAATTATACCCCTATACAAGCTCAATTTTTAGCAGTTCGCTAAAGGGAATCACTCAAAGTCGTTGGATAATTCTTTCTTATACTTTCGTACAGTTCAATTACGTTTTCCAGACAGTTGATAAAATAGCAATTATTGCCTATATTATATTATGTGGAAATAAAATTATATAAAAAGAATTATATTATATGGAAGTAATAAGCAAATTACGTTGTGCATAAATGAAACTAAATTGTTTTGATGCCGATCAATGTTCTGATGCCAAGTCAATTTGTACCGTAAAACAAACACTGGTGAAAACAAAAATAGAAGGATTATTCTTTACCAGCCATTTAGCTGGAAAATTATTAGAAATTATTTCTAGTTTTCTTGAGTGCAGGTTACATACGAATCTTGAAAATATATCAGTAAAGTAATAAGATATATCAGTAAATTATGTACCCCACTTGAAATTTTCCGAGTTGAATTTTTCAACTTCAAATGCAACATTTGTGGCAGAACAGGGGGGAGGGGGAGAACTACTTCAGGTGAGGAGATTACAAGCATGCAATAACAGTAATACTAGTGAAATTGTGAATGCGTGGCATTTTGGGATGGGGCATACCCAAGTAAGATGAATCTAGCTTAAGATGAAAAGGTATAATTCTAGTAGCTACTATTTGGGGACAAATAAGTATTCATAGGAGAGATTTTATAACATTTTTTTACCTTTTGACGTCGAGCATGACTACAAACGTTGTTCGGGTATAATTCTGGTGAGTTATGTTATGCTCAAGTTTTAAGCATGGATTTTTTTTTTACTGACAAATTTTAGTATAAGCTACTGGTTGATTTCTTACACTAAGTGAGACCAGAAGTTTGGAAAAGTAATTACTTTCCCTGTTTGTAAGTTTAATAAATGGTTAATATAAATTTAAAAGACTCAAGATAAATAAAAAAAAATTAATTGAAAATGCTTATGAAAATACATTAATACTACCCTTGAGGATGCAAACTGCTCAAAAAATTTAAGTTATTTACTTCTCCAGCGCCAGTTTGACTTAAAAATATGCGATTAACAAGGACCATTGACTTTTTTTCGCTTTCGCGTTGGTAGATATGATAAAATCGTGGTTCAGAAACGTGCTACAATTTAAGTAGGCCTATTAATGTTACTACTCACTGTTATCTAGATCAGCCCATGTATCATATGGTTTCATGATTAGCTTTGTAGAATCCAGGGTTGCGAAACCATACACCATGTGAGTACACAGGGATGCGTCAATGTTGTCAGGAGTGTATTTTCCAGCACCTGGTCGATACCATGCCCAATTTGTAAAGTAGCAAATTACCTTCATTGAGTCTGAAAATTTCAATCTGATTAGTTACTCAATTTCATTAGAGCCCTTTTTCTTTTCATTGAGCAAAATGGCTTTTCATTGGCTACCACACAGCTTTTTCTAAGGTGTATCAAAGTTTCCTTTATGTGTATAACCAAAGTCAACATGAGAATTTAGGACCCTGATGCTGTCTTGACTTCTGATTTTTACGTGCCTTGTGTTAGCAAAAAGAGAGGTTATCTTATACATGTGCAGGTCAATTACTGACTCTCCCCCACCTCATATTTTTATCAATATATTGGATTTCTTATCTGATGTGCATAGACCTAATGTTGGAGACGATCTCATCGTTTATACAGAGAATTAGAGCTTAGAAGCAGCAACAAAAATAGTTTTAGTCGACAAGTCCTTGGAGGTAGGTGCTTTGAAGTTTGTTTCAAGACTCAACCATTGTTGCATATCTTATCTGTTTATTTCGCGAAACGAATATGAATTTAACTAAGAATATTCAGATTATAAGCTATGCCATGTTATAATAAATATTCTTAACAGTAAAACCTAAAAGCTTATGGTCTAAAAGTGCATCCATTTTCTGCGTATTGGAAATCCCCTATCTGACCTTTGACTGGTCCATATGCCTCGCCTACTTTAGTTTTTTAAACCCCCCCCTCCCTCTCCCAACGTTGCAATCAATAGTAAGAAAGCAAATAATTATGATGGCTAGAAAAACATCGAAAAGATGAAAATATGTTTCCTGTGTGTACGAATATTATAAGGATTGAAACTATTTGTAACATTTTGCAAACTTTTTTGGCTTATGACCTTGGATGGAAATTGATGACTTTCCTCAACCTAAACTAAGGTATGCAATCTTGAACGATTTGTATGACAAAAAAATATTGTGGGTATTTTGTAATACACTGTCAAATAGAAAAAAAGGTAAGAGGCACAATATCTGTTTAAGAGTAAATTAAAAGATATAATGGTAAATTTTGCAATGCTCTTTTTTCAGTGCGGTACAAGCAACGTTTTATGTCTCAAGGTTTATGATTCTTGAGAAAATTTTCTGTACGTTGTCTATAGTCCTACGGTCTTAATATGTTAATGTAAGAAGACAATTTTACTTTCATTCGGTAGCTGAAATTCATTTACCCATCAACCGAAACAAATATTTAACTTCGCTCTGTATTATGTTACAAACTGAAAAATAATTTGAAAACTAATCTATTGAATAAACGAAATTTTCTTTTTTGGTTAGTTCAAATTATCCACTACTATATAACCTAATAAATATAAAATTCATATGTCCCTTAATTTTACTAGTTTTTTCATGAATTCCAATGTACATAACTTCACTGGATTTTCATCGTGGATTTTTATCATTAGGTGTTTTGATATGTTTTTAGTAGTTGTTATCAATATTGCTAATCATTTTCCATCTTAAAATTCGTATATAGTTTAATTTTAGTTATTTTTTAGTCTATTCTATTGTCCATGTTTTTTATACGGTTTTAGGTAAGTATTTTCATTATTAACTATTTTATATGTTTTTACTTGATCTTAAAAAATTCCTAGCAGCTTCATTTTACGGATTTTCTCGTCAGTTGCAATGTATATCTTTTATTCGGTTTATCAATAGGTGCTTTCTCTACTAATTATTTCAATATATTTTCAACTAGTGTTTTCAATAACACACTTTTAGGATCTAAAAAATTGTTAGCAATACGGATTTTCTCGTCAGTTAAAATGTGTATTTTTTTTGTGTGTGTTTACTTTTTGTACAGCGTCGTTAAAAAAAAAAAGAGCTATGTATATTTAAAGAGTAACTGGAAATTGCCAATTTTGTTGATGATAAGCTAATAGAAACAAATACCGTATAAAATTCATTATCCAGCTGATGACGATTGGTAATACAAAGCTTTTAATATATGTATTTATGTATTACATATGTATTTATGTACACAGATTCTCCTGTAATTCTGTCATCACTCAAAATGCCTAACATATTTATAACTAAACCAGGGAGAAGAGAGTTTAATTGGATGACTGTTTTTGTGCTTGACGTGCAAAAATACGTCATAAAAATAAATTAATGGTATTAAAATACACTCTTTAACACGGAAATACACGACAGTATTCTCTTTGCTTAAGGGTACTCAATTTTCCTTAGGGTGAATGTTATACATTAGTCTACTGCCTTTTTTAGTTTTTCCGCGTGATTCAGCCATAAATGGTATTATTTCTAATTAAGGTTTGTAAGATACTTAAAGATAACAAACAACAAAGAGAGATAAAATTCAACAAAAAAAAACATCTAACGAGACTGCGGCCAGTAGAGAGAAAAGAGATGAAAGATAAAAACAACGCGAATATTTTCCCTGTATCTAAACTATGCGTCCTTTATCACAAGATAAAAAGAAAAAAAAACTAAACTAAAAACAGATAGAACCACCACCAATAATAATAAATATATTTGTCGCTACTGATCCACGTAGGAAAAAGAAGCTATTAGAGTTACTTCAATGAGAACATCAAAGCAACATTAAAGTAAAGCATATTTAAAGATAAACAGCTTACCATCTCCTGTTGGTTTTGGTGGCTCAGTACTTGTACCAGAAGTGGGTGCTTTTGTTGCTATAACCGGACTTGTTATTGGTTGTGTCGTTGTGACAATTGTCGAAGTACTTCCAGCGATCGTTGTAGAAGACATCTGTGTCGTGCTAGTCAGTTTAGTCTCAGCAGATGTCGTTGTCTCTTCTGGCTTTGAAGTTGGTTCCGCTGTTGTTGGTGGTTTTGGTGGCTCTGTTGAAGGAGGAGTAGTTGGGGCTACAGTAGGCTCAGTAATCTCCTCGGCTTTACAATTTGCATTTGACGGCCAGTCACATATTAGAGAACCCTAAATTAGAATTTTATTAAGTGAATGGGTAGAATAGCAGCTTTCACTTCAAAGAATAATATTTTTATGGGTTAAGAGCCTGAGTAAGAACTTTGCAGTTTGGCATTAAATGTAATCTCTGAATCTAAAAGCCTGATTCACTTCCTCAACCTTCAGAATTCCTGAAGTATTATTTCCTAATATAATGGGAGAAAAATATAGGAATTTTAGTAACAAAAATATCTTGATATTGCAATCCGTTACTCGCTAAAAGTAATCCTATGTCCTTCGAAATAATAAACACAAATTTTTTTTATCTAAGAACTCCTGATAATTAAGATCCCTTTATGAGCTGTTAGTGGGTGGTGAATAGTTTTGAATACCACTGAACAACCGCTTTCAGTCATTATAATTATACTTCTGTGCAAAAATAAGTTGGAGAACACATTTTTTTTAAGGCACCAAGAATAGTAAAACCAAAATCCATTTGTTTAAGCTGGTTAAATGGAAACTTGCGAAACCTAACATCTTAAAAAATTCAGAAAAAAATTGAGAATTCAATTTTACATGAAAAACTGTCCATATGCAGTTATAAAATTTTGGGAGTAGATGCTGCCATATTAAAAAAAGAGACAAAAAAACATGTGAAAAATCAGCACAGATTCAGCTAAAAATATATGGAACCAATGAACTTAAGAGGGTTTAGCTTTCTTTTGAAAGTGTAGTGGTCTTTTAATTTGGTTGTAATTAAGTGTAATAACTATAATAAGTGTAATAACTATAATACTTGAGTTCTTAGGAATAAAAAGCATTGTCAAATTTAACCTATTAGTTTTCCTTATACATTTGTTTATTTTAGATTTTTCCCAAACTTTGCAATATCTGTCCTGAACGTGGGATATGGAGAAGAGTAAATATACATGAAACATTACTTCCAAAAAGCATAGTGAATATATTTTTTATTATTTAATGTCTTTGGAGTTTTTTCCAAGTCTCAGGGTTTTCAACACATGAATCTTGTATAAACTAGCAATAATGTGGGACTTTACATGATGAACATAAATAGCCCTTGTGCATTATTATTTTATAATTGTCATTTACATGAAGACCCCTCGAACAAACCAAAAGATTTAGCAGATAGACAACGAAATTCAAGAATCTTTTATTGTTTTGATGAGCTACGGAGCAATTCTTTTCTTCTTTCTCTCTGCCTCTCGTTTTCTCTCTCATCTTCTCTCTCTCCCTCTCTTTCTCCTTTTCTATCCATCGAAATATCTTTCTATCTTTACAGATAATCTTATTTTATGATTGACTCACAGGCTTTTCATCAAGGTTGGAGGGAAGAGTGGCATGCGTTTTATAGCTTAAAAGTGTTTTACAACTACCATTTTGGGGTCTAGAACGGACTCCGCCCCCCTGACACGCTCTCATATGGATCTTCAGAAGAGAACTCATTTTGATAAAGGGCAATGTATACGTTATATATGAAATACCGTATATGCAAAAATGCATATAAACTCATCTTCTAATCTTCTCTCTCTCCCTCTCTTTCTCCTTTTCTATCCATCGAAATATCTTTCTATCTTTACAGATAATCTTATTTTATGATTGACTCACAGGCTTTTCATCAAGGTTAAAGGGAAGAGTGGCATGCGTTTTATAGCTTAAAAGTGTTTTACAACTACCATTTTTGGGGTCTAGGACGGACCCCGCCCCCTGACACGCTCTCATATGGATCTTCAGAAGAGAACTCATTTTGATAAAGGGCAATGTATACGTTATATATGAAATACCGTATATGCAAAAATGCATATAAACAAATTTATGATGTGTTAAAAAAAATTGAACTCCCCTTCCCAACAAAAATCCTGCGTACAGCCTTGATGGCAATATTTACGGAAATAAAAAAACTGTAAAAAAAAATAATGGTCTTACCTGATTCCAATGTAATCCTTCCGGGCATGTCATGGCGAGCCATTTATCATAAACGCATAGTTGGTACTCATTACAATTCCCGGGCATTGGGGCTAATTGACCAGTTGCACATGGTTGTGCGTAATCGACTTTTATCACTAAAAAAGAAGAGCTTAAATACACAGACATGCATAAGAATATAATGGAACACTACTATACATAGAAATGGCCTACTAACAAAAAAAAGATTTTAATATGATTTTAAAACTGAGGCCTTGACTCTCAGGTTGTATTTGGTTATCGTCAAATGTTATTTCTGCTGAGTCTTGACAAGGATGAAATCATGGTTGCAGTAGTAGCTGTAACCTAGTAAAGAGTGAACCACAGTCCATTGTAACCAAAAGTTGAAAAACGCGTTTTGAAAAAAAAACTGCCAAAAGAGAAAAAATTGTCATTGCACCGAATCAGGAATGGTAACTATTGTCTCGGTTAATCTTAAAAGTAAGTTTATTGTGAAAAAAATATGGTGATTTTAAGAGCCTGAGACCCCTTGAAAATGACATCAGATTGAAATGAAGTACACCATTGGAATCATCATGGTCGAAAACCATGTAGGATAATTGCAGTCCTCCACCTTAAACACCAAGAAAAATCACTTTTTTGTATCGGTAGCACTCATGTCTCCTTTTCTTCCTACCAGGGCTAGGGAATGACCAGAAACCCCTAGAGAGACGTTTAATGCCTAACTTGAACTGATATTGACTTTTCTAGTGTCCTTTTTAAGTCAACACAAAGATTTGAGGGCATTAGCGCCCTTCCCCAAAAGGCCCCCTCCTTTCAAAGTCGTCCTATGAAAGTTTAGACATGATCATTTTGTTCAACCCAGTTCAAAGGGCCAAAAAATTCAATTTTGATGATGATATGACCCTCCATAGTCCCTAGGGAAGGGCTGTGTGGGGTATTTGGCTTTTTGGTATCAGGTGTATCGCTATCGCGCGTACCGGTATCGGCGTATTGATATCCCATGTATCATATCGTGCATATCAGTATCGGGCGTTTTTTCTAGCTTTGTGTCTTCTATCGTGGTTGCAGCAGTAGCAGCAACCTAGTAAAGAGCAAACCCCAGCCCATTGTAATCAAAAGCTGAAAAGTGCATTTTGAAAACAAAAAACTTCCTAATGTAAAAAAATTGTCATCTGACATTGATTCATAGAATAGTAATGAGACACTCATTCATAGGAATAGTAACTATTACTTCTGTTACTCCTGAAAGTAAAAGTTTATTGAGAAAACAAATTTTAGATGACTTTCAAAGAGACTGAAACCCCTCAAAAATGGCATCAGATCCAAGTTGCACCATTGGAATCAATATGGTCAAAAAGTCTTGTATAGGGTAATTAAAGCCCCCCACACTGAACAACAAAGAAAATCACTTTTCTGCAGGGGTAGCACTGATGTGTCCTCTTTTTCTTTTTTTAACCAGGACACGCAAGTTACTAGAACAACATAAAGAGATGTGGCTCAACGGAATTCGAACAAAAATTATAGTTTCTATTTCTATAGTATTCTATTACACTTTTTAAGCAACCAAAAAGATTGAAGGGCAGCTAGCCCCCCTCCCCTCAGAGGCCCCCTTCTACTAAAGTCGTCCGATCAGAATTATGAGATAACAACTTGTTCAGCATAGTTGAAAGGTCCAGTAACCATACTTTTGGTGATGACCTGACACTCTATAGTCCCTGGGAAAAGGGCTGTAAATAGGCAATTATGGTCCAATAAATTCCAATGGATTAATTTGGATTAATAGTTTGTATTTTAGTCGGTAGAGCTTGCACTTTGAATTAGGACGCCAAAGGTTCAAGTCCTAAAAGGGCTTTTAATCATGGTTTTGTGCCTTCTATATGATTATGTGGATAACCTGTATTTGTTAAGGCAGACTACGGTATTTCTTTAATCAGTTTCGTTTTTCCTGCTTCGCCAAAAAATTACGACCAACCACCAAAATTTGACTGAATTTGGGGTTAATTTTTTCTCTGATAATTTCCAGATGAAAAAAATGTCACTTTTGTTTTACATTTTCTTTTAGTATTTTGGAAAAAAAAAATAAAAAAAGGTTATTTGAATTCGTCAGTTCATTGTTTCTTTTGGTTCGCATAGTCTTCCAAGAAAGGATTTCATAATAGCCTAGTATTTGTTATTGGGAAAGATTCGGACATTTTCTAGGGTGGTATTTTTACAGGGAGGGGGGGTGTATTTTCCACGGGAAAAGTTTTTCATGGGAAAGAAATTTTCTGAGGAAACTATCCAGGTGAAAATTTACAATGTGGGATGGGAATTTTCTAGCAGCATTTGAAAACCGTCACGAATTAAATTTTAAAAAATCAACTGAAAGTAAGAGTAACATTAAAACTTAAAACAAACAGAAATTATTCTGTATATGAAGGGGGAGGGTGCTTCCCCTAAGTAAAAAATAAAATAGATTATGACATTATTTTTATCTTATTGAGATTTTATTATATTTTTTCAAGATCGCAGTTGGGCGGCTCTTTTGAAGAAAACCTGTTAATTTGATCAATTTGATTCCTTATCCTATGCTCTTTTCAGTTGTTACTCTACAATGTATCCCCACTCCCCAGATGTTCCCATGAATAGTCCTAAATAATATATTTCTTCGTTGTCTTTGATATCGTGAAGCGTCACATGATGGGTAGCTGGATTTTTGACTGTATTTCTTCGTTGTCTTTGATATCGTGAAGTGTCACATGATGGGTAGCTGGATTTTTGACTGCATTAAATAAAAAAAACTAGTTTTTAAAACTGAAAGTAAGGAGCGATATCAAAACTAAAAACGAACAGAAATTACTCCGTATATGAAATGGGTTTTCCCCTCCGCAATCCCTCGCTCTTTACGCTAAAGTTTTTAATTGTTTTAAAAAGTAGAATTGTGGCAAAGAGTCAAACTTTAGCGTAAAGAGCGAGGGATTGCGGAGGGGACAACCCATTTCATATACGGAGTAATTTCTATTCGTTTTAAGTTTTAATATCGCTCCTTACTTTCAATTTAAAAAACTAGATTTTTTAATTTAATTTCTGAACGTTTTTGAATTAATGCATTTTTTATTTTGGCTCTCCGCACATAAATTATTAAAATGAAATTTGCATATTAATTCTTTTTTTGGCTAAATGGCTTTCTCTTAGTTTTGATCAGACGATTTTGAGAAATAAGGGGTGGGGAAGGAAGCCTAGTTGCCTTCCAATTTTTCGGTTACTTAAAAAGGCAACTAGAACTTAATTTTTAACGAACGTTTTTATTAGTAAAAAATATACGTAACTTAAGAATTGACTTACGTAACAAACTTTTATGTTCTTATATTTTTTATTATGTATATGAGGGGGTTTTTCCCCTTGTTAATACCTCGCCCTTAGACTAAATCTTAAGTTTTGTCCTAATTCTTTAAGAATGACCCCTGAATCACAAAGGCCGTAGAATAAATAGTTGAAATTACTAAAAATACTTTAGCATAAAGAAAAGGTATTTATCTCCTCCTAAATACCTCACTCTTTATGCTAAGGTATTTTTAGAACCCCTCATATGCCTAATAATCTCTGTTCGTTTTAAGTTTTAATGCTACTCCTTACTTTCAGTTGAAAAAACTTGTTCATGTTTATTTTTTCATTTTTTTTTATGGTAATGCTAGAATATCATGCACCCTTTTCATTGAATTTCTCTTCCCCCATGACATATTCCTCCAAGGGAAGATCCTCCCACATAGCCCCCTCCCCTCAACCCCACCCCCAAACCAAAAAAATCTCCCTGAAAACGTCTGTACACTTCCCAATAACCATTACTGTATGTAACTGGACAAAGTTTTAACTTGCAGCCCCTCCCCCAGGGACTGTGGGGGAGTAAGTCATTCCAAAGACATAGTTATTATGGTTTTCGACTATGCGGAACAAAATGGCTATCTCAAAATTTTGATCCGTTGACTTTGGTAAAAAAATGAGCGTGGGAGGGGGCCTAGGTACCCTCCAATTTTTTTGTTCACTTAAAAAGGGCACTAGAACTTTTCAATTCCGTTAGAATGAGCCCTCTTGCGAGATTCTAGGATCCCGTGATCTGTCTTCTGGCAAAAAATACGAAATTCCACATTTTTGTAGATAGGAGCTTGAAATTTTTGCTATAGGGTTCTCTGATACGCTGAATGCGATGGTGTGATTTTCGTTAAGATTCTTTGACTTTTAGGGGGTGTTTCCCCCTATTTTCCAAAATAAGGCAAATTTTCTCAGGCTCGTAACTTTTGATGACAAAGATTAAATTTGATGAAACTTATATATTTAGAATCAGCATGAAAATTCGATTCTTTTGATGTATTTTTTAGCATCAAAATTCCGTTTTTTAGAGTTTCGTTACAATTGAGCCGGGTCGCTCCGGGTCGCACCACGAACTGTTTGATTTCTTCGTTGTCTTTGATATCGTGAAGCGTCACATGATAGGTAGCTGGATTTTTGACTGGATAAACTCGATAAAAACATGAGTCGATAAACTCGCCTGAGTAGTTACAATAGAGTTTAAGAAAAAATTTTATTTGAATTGATTTAATTGTTCCGTTGTTTTGTTCCATTGTTATATATATATATATATATATATATATATATATATATATATATATATATATATATATATATATATATATATATATATATATATATATATATATATATATATATATATATATATATATATATATATATATATATATACCAGGACTGTATCTGAGACCATTAGGGGTATTGGGGTACACTGTCACCAATGCGACAAAAATATTGTAAAATAGATTAAAATAAGGTATCTAATTGTGCTGTTTGTTTGTTTTTCGTTTTTTTTTTTTTTTTTTACTACCATATTTCCTTCAGAAGAGCTATCCAGCTGCAATGTTGCTAGAATTTTTCAGCCAAATACTGGTTATAAGACTTTCATGATAACCTATTTTCATCAAATTTCTTAGACCACAACTTTGTATTTCTAAAAGAAACAGTCTGAGAAGTAAAATGAGAGTTCTTTTATTCTCTAAAAAATTTTTCCCTGTCAGTACAAGTAGGATATTAGCGGACTAATTAGTCCAATAACGGGCCTAATGTGTCCTAATTAGTATATATTCATTACTTTTTCTCCTTATCCCACTCAGTTGGATCCACACCGGTTTCATTTAAAAACAATTCTTAGGTCGACGTTTCTATGACTTTTTTTTTAGTTTTTTTTTAAACTTGCCAAGGGTCTCAAAAGATTAAGTAAAAAATACCCTTTCCTTTAATGGCACTGGTAAAGAGTGTATGAAAATAAGAAAAAAAAACCTGAAGAGGTACATGTTCTTTCAAATTAGAATTTGGTAAAATTCTAGTTAATTGACTTCTTACTAACTCGAAAATGGTTTAGGTTAGGTAAATGAAACTTTCAGGGATGGGTCTACAGGCTAAAATATGTCCCGGGAAGATATTTTGAAGTACCCACCTCCACTCCTTCTCCCTCTAGAGGGCCCTGAAATTTGCCTACATGACAGGTCTATTACCTATTGAAATTTTGACAAAACAACATTTTACCTTAATTTTCAGTTGCTAGTGGCTTTTTCTCTGCCTTTAGTTCTGAAAATGCAATTCCTGTTATTTGAGTATAATTTTGAGCCATATCAATTGGTTTTTTTTCAAAATTTAAGAAATGTATTTGCATATCTTTAAAACTTCATAAAATGGAATGAGTAAAGTTATGAAGCTGAAAACAATTTTGTTGTACTTGAATTAAGCAGAAAATCTATTTTGCAAGGTTTCACTTTTATAACACACCTATTTTTAAAGGTCATCAAAGGTCAGGGCCCTCTAGAGGGAGAAGAAGTGGAGGTAGTTGCTTCCTACCTTCCCAGGACATACTTTAGCCTGTAGACCCATCCCTGAAAGTTTCATTTTCCTAACCTAAACCATTTCTGAGATAGCAAGAAGTCAATTAACTAGAATTTTACCTTAGAATTTTCCTAATCATTGGCACTCACTGGGAGGAGGCAACCAGACATGTATCTACTTAGAAGACGTGCAATAAATGAAAAAGGGCCAAAGTTTGGTACATTCGACAGAGCAAATTTTGCCAGAAAAAATTTCATATTTTTCAGAAAATGAAATAACACACGTTAGAGAAAATGATTCTTAGCCTACTTCATAATATGCAGAAAATTTGTAGCTAACACATTTTGAAGCAACTTTCAAAATACTTTACCCCCCTCCTCCCTAATGCGCAAATATATAGCCCAAATTTTATATTTCCCTCGCGTTTTTCCGTTTCTTAATTTCTTCGGCGGCGTTTCAATTTATGGTTGAAACGCATGGCAAAATACATGGGAAATATGTAATTTGGGCCTTCTATTTACGCCTTAGGGGGAGGGGTGGTTGGGGTTAAAGGGTAGTGAGAGCGGCTTCAAAATGTATTAGGTAACAATTTTTCTGCATATTATGAAGTAAGAATTGGCGTCTTAATATGTTTCCTTTTCAAGAGCCCTAATTGTTTATAAATATCCCTCTTTTTTAAATTTATTTCTGCGGGTGCACACAATCACAGTGATTGCGGCTTTGTCTCATTGTTCACCAAATATAAAACTTTTGCTTACAATTTTCGTATTTTTTAGTCTGGCATTCGCACCGACACTTGTCTATTGGAGAAGCAATTACTGTGTCGGTAATAAGAGAAAATAGTACGAAAGCTATCATAATCCCAAATAGCAACACCCATAGCAAGCAATGAACTGATAAAGGGCTGAATATAATAAGCCAAATATAAGCACTGTTACCATACATTTCGCAGAATTCTCAGATGTAAACAAGTTACAGAGGCGTGCATTCAAACTGTATAACCATTTTAAAGTCTCAATCAACCCTTTTTAGGCGTTTATTATCATATGTTTGAGTTTGTAAACACCTGCTGTAATGGCTATATTTGCAACCCTTTGAGCGTTACATAAAATAAGAACCGAATCAAGAAAAGAAATACAAAATTTTTAAAGCGAATGAAAGTTGAAAATACAAAAAAAAATACGTATACAAAATATTTGACTTATAGCTTAATTTGAACTTAATATTGTTGGCTTTTATGAGTGGGTAATCATTTTTAGTGACCTATAGTGATCGCAATTTCTGGCAGTCTGTCTCTCTGTCGGTCCCGGTTTTGCTAGTTTGGGCACTTCCAGATAAGCTAGGACGATGAAATTTGGGAGGCGTATCAGGGACAAGACCAAATTAAATTAGAAATAATCATTTTTCTGATTCGATAATCGTTTCCATCTGGGGGGGAGGGGGAGTGGGTGGACGGTTAATCCGGAAAAATTAGGAAAAACGAGGTTTCTTTAACATAAGAACGGGTGATCGGATCTTAATGAAATTTGAGATTTAGAAGGATATCGTTTCTCAGGGATATTATTTTAGATCCCGTCCGGATCCGGTGACATTGGAGGGAGTTGAAGGGGATTCCTGAAGGCTTGGGAAACGCTTAGACTGGAGAGATGGGGATGAAACTTGGTGGGAAAAATAAGCACAAGCCATAGATACGTGATTTACATAACCAGAACGGATCCACTCTCTTTGGGGGAGTTGGGGGGGTGATTCGGTTGATTGGGAAAAATTAGAAAAAAGAGGTATTTTTAACTTACGGACGAGGGATCGGATCTTAATAAAATTTGATATTTAGAAGAACCTCGTAACTCAGACCTCTTATTTTAAATCCTGACCGGATCCGGTGTCATTGGTGGGAGTTAGGGGGGACCGGAAATCTTGGAAGACGCTAAGAGTGGAGAGATCGGGATGACACTTGGTAGGAAGAATAAGCAGAAGTCCTAGATACGTGATTGACATAACCGGAATGGATCCACTCTCTTTGGGAGAGTTTAGGGGAGGGAGGACATAATTTGATAATTCGGAAAAATAAAAAAATAAAAACGAGGTGTTTTTAACTTACGAATGGGTGATTGGATCTTAATGAAATTTGATATTTAAGGACCTTGTGTCTCAGAGCTCTTATGTTAAATCCTGACTGGATCCGGTGACATTGGGGGGAGTTGGAGAGGGAAACCGAAAATCTTAGAAAACACTTAGAGTGTAGAATCGGGATGAAATTTAGTGGGAAGAATAAGCACAAGTCCTAAATACGCTATTGACATAACCGGACCGAATCCACTCTCTTTGGGGAGGTGGGTAGGGGAATGGAATTAGTAGAAAAGCCTATCAGACGACAGGCATAAGAAAGAAAAAGACAGTAGCTCACACCCTTTTGTGAGGAACAGAGAAATTTTATTTCGCCCCCTCTCCCAAAATTAACATTTTATGTTCCGCTACCCCTTAAAAAAGCAAGAAAGCTTATATAAATTGGGGTATAATTTAAAAACTACTTATGAAGTTTGACAAATTGTAATAATACCCACTAACTTCATGCAATATCCTCAGTAGGATATTGCATGCCTTCAGGCTTCAGCTGAAAAAACATTCCCAGATTAGTGATTGGCTGGATGTTAGGGACCCTTTATAGTGTTTAAACACGGTTCATTTGACAATTAGTTTTCTAGAGGGGCTATCATTTTTATTCTTTAACGCGACGGTAAAACAGTTTGGTTACAATTGAGAGAACTCATATATTTTTCGTCTTATTTTTGTATTTCTAATTATCGCTAACTAGCAACTCTAAATAAACCATGTCTAATGAAACAAACTTACAAAGAATGGCAATTAATACTAGTTTAAACATGTCATATAACTACTGAGGCATAAACTTTGAAAGCTGCTTATGAATAACAAATACTACACCTGGATTGTAAAATTGGAACAGGAAAAACACCAGTTGTGCAATTCGCTTGATTTAATAGTTTTTATCAGAGCAATTTCAGGATTTTGACTAACTCCATGAGTTGCTACTAACGAAGTGATTCCTGTAGGAAATGGATTTATGTGGGCATGTTTTTCTTGAAAACGGTGATGTTTCGAAAATAGCAGACGCTGGCCTTTTTTTAGTCATCCCTTGCTGGGGGTTCCTTTGAACAAAAAAAAATTATAAATTGCCCAATTTGTACTTTTGAGTTTAAACATTATTTTTTAAACCAATGTTATATACCCACTACATTATGCATTTATTTTTTTAGAAAGAAAATTTGGTCTCATTTTCTTGAGATAAAATGTTAACTGCTCTCTTTTCCGAAATTTATCCAATTATAAAATGAAGTCGCACTAATACAGTTTGGGAAACTTTAAAACATAAAATATGATGTTATTCTCTTCACGTTAACTTAAAGAATGTGCTTTTTTAATTTTTTTTTTCTATTACAAGATGATATATGGACCATTTGTTCATTTATGTTCATTATTTTATAGTTGTACAAACACCGTTAGGGGGGGGGGGGGTAAGAAAAATTTCCTGTGTGGGCGGGGAGTAGAAGCCTTGAAAAAGGATATTTCAGCCCAAACAATACAGCTTTCCTTGATAAGCCTACCACGTCTATATTTGGGGAGGATTAGCTCTCTTGACCTTCCCTCATTTGGAGGATTCACTTGCTTAAAGAAACCCGATGATTGAAGATTTAAATGAAAAAAATTATGACATGGTTTCTACGAGGAGACAGTATATAGGGATAAACTACTACCATTTTAGTAATTTTGCGCCATTGCTAGAGCTACTTAAACTTAAGTTTCTAAATAAAAAACTAGGTAGAGTTAAGACAACCTTTGCGTTTCTCATTGTTTCAAGAATGAATACTCAAAGACAACAGCAGTGTAAAAATAAGTGAATTCTCTTTCACATTACCTCAAGTATGAAAGATTTATGCAATAGTATATGTTTCTCCGTTCAAATTTAAAAGGATAATTAAGCACTTGCAATCAGAGTTGCCACCTGTTGACAAAAAAATCACCAAATTTTTGTGATATTCTGGTTGATTTACTGATTTTCTTCAATAATCTAGTGACTTATGTGAAAATGTAGTAATTTTTTGCTTATGCAATATAAAAAGTCACTAAAAATAGTGATTAATCACCAGGAGTGACAACCCTGCTTGCATTACCAACTGGCGAACGAAATATTTCTTACATTGAACCACTAGCCAAACTTTAGTAATAAGAATAGAGATTTATGACTTACTTGAATTGACGTCTGTGCCAGGAGTCACTTCTTGTCTTTTATCTGTACTACTCTGTGTCACTGCTGGTGCAGCAACGGGAGCTGTAAAGCTCATAGACATAGTTGCGGCAATTGAAGCAACCCTCTCACAATCAACATTTTCTGGGTAGTCACAATATTTTCCATCTGCATTCCAACTTAATCCAGGAGCACAATTCATCATGATGAGATTTCCACCAACACAAGTTGCGAACTTATTACAGCCACCAGAGGGGTCAGGATAATACTCTCCTGGATACAACTCTCAGGAGCTATAGGTTTTTGAGTAGTAGTTGTTGTTTGAGTAGTTGTTGTTTGTCTTGTGCTTGTACGTGTAGTGGAGGCTGTCGTTGTTGTTGAAGTTGTAGTAGTTGGTGTTGTAGTAGGGGCTTTTGTTGTTGTGGAGGTAGTTGTGGTTGGTACTGTTGTAGTAGAACGTGTGGTTGTTGTTGCACTTGGTGTTGTCGTAGCACGTGTCGTTGTGGTCTTGGGTGGTTGTGTTGTACTTTGTTCCGTTGTGCCTTCGGTCGGTGTGTTAGGTCTTGGCCACTTGGATGTGGGTACCAGTGTTGAATCGGTTGGTTTTGGTGTATTTGAACCTGTAAAAAGAGAGAATTTTACTAGCACTCAGCAAGGGGATAGTAAGCTTCTCAAAACATTGCAGTTTGTAAAACATTTGTTCATATGAAAGAGTTTTTTGTGACATATAATAGAAGGAAACTCTGGTTCTTTTTCCACTGCTCCAAATGTCATTAGTTAGACGGTAGTTAATCTTATGAATTTAGTAATAAATTCTCTTCCTACAGATTTTTAGGTTGTATTATGTTTCTACTCATTTGAGAACGAGTTGTGTATATTTCCACTTTACAACAAATTTGACTTTTACACTAAATAGGGGCTTAAAGCGTGTTTTTTTTTCTGGAAGACTCTCAAGCAATGCTATATAATCTGCCAACGGTATACCTCAAGGATCATTACAAATTCATATTTTACTAAGGATCTAATCAGAGAATACTGTCATCAAGAAAAATAGGCATACCGTCATCCCAGTCTTCTTCGAATTCAACAGGAGGAGGTGTTACAACCACAGGAGTAGTGCAGGATTTTTTATAGGTGTCATTTCTTAAGCCCAATCCTCTTGCAATAGCTCTTGTTAAGCGGAAGCTTTCTTCGCAACAGATATTATTAAAGTCGTCCATATCCAAAGACCATACTGATGCTCCAGCAAATCCTGCCTGATTGATGAAATCCGCCTACAAATTATGATCAAATTATAGGTTTTATCCGTTTGTTTTACAAAGATTTATTAGCTGAATAGATCGAAGACGATACAGAATAACCATTGAAATACATGAGCAAATAAACAGCCATGAATTACCTAAAATTAACAGTGTAAATCATTGGAAGCAATAAAAAAAAACAGACATAAATAACCATAATACCAGCTTCAGCTGCATTAGGAAACCTTTGCTGGTGGCATGGAAGAAAAAGAACAAGAAGCTAGTCAAAACACAAGCTGTCTGTAAGCTAATTATAAATTAAGGCCTATATGGTATGACCATGACTGGGCTACGGTAATTTCAAGGTTTTCAGTTACCAAAAACCTTGAAGTTGAAAGGTTTTCAATTACCTAGTCAAAACAAAAGGCTGCGGTGATTGAAATAAATTTAAAGCGAGAATGGAAAAACCGGACAATACTTTTCAGCATTGTCAACAGCTATTTTTTTTAAACAGCCAGAGGAGGATGAGCTGCCTCCCCCACAACATTTGGCTCTTTATGCTAAAATTTGTTTTTGTGTCCCAGTGCTTCAAGAACAACAGCATAAGCACAGAGGCAACTGGAATGAAATTAAAAGAGATTTTCACAGTATTCCAAGTAGGGACGTATTTTTCTGTGGAACAAAAAGGGGGGACAAATGCCTCTCTGAGACTCCAGTTTCCCCCCGCTGAAATTTAGTGTATTCAAAAATCTTGTCAAAACTAAGATAAGCCTGCATAATTCAAGCATCCACAGAAACAGATCAGTTTTCTTTAGTATTTATTTGCCTTTATGTTACTAAATGGGTCATAATTCAGGTTTCAGTGTCGTTTTCACTTGATTTGGGAGAATTGGCTCCGCTTTGCCCCCCCCCCCTCGTAATTTTGACAAAACTACGCCACTGATTCTAAGGATAGAAGAGCTTGTTGATGTGCACTTGCTTTAAACAGCACAATTTCCCGTTCACATATTTGAAGTGGAGACAGCCCTGCGTTTTGATGTCACTCTTCACTTTCAGTCGAAAAAGGACTTTTATGTTTAATTGCTAGGAAGGATTGTTGAAGCATCCACAAACTAAAAAACCAAATTTTGGTATAACTAGCTTTATTTTCTAACAATTATTTTTAATGAGAAAAAAGACAGACTTGTGAATATCTAAGAAATCCAATAATTTAAAATTTACCAGATGAACTTACAAAAATTATTTAGCTTGAGGACATGGGTGGAAGATCCAAATTGTTAAATAACTATCACATAGTGCCTTTTGAATTGTCGAAAGAATTTATTTCGAGTGCTTGAATAAAAGAAAAAAACTTCTGAAAATTCCAATGCAGTCAAATGTGTCTTCTTACCCTTAATGTAAATATATACTCAGAATTTTTCTATGAATTACTTTTAGATTATGTCTCTTTTATAATATTTGATGTTTAAATTTTTGAATTTTATACTATCTAATTTAAAAATAGACTCCTTTGTATATGACTTCTCCATCTCCCTCCTCAAGAAGCTAACACAAAACTCAAATGTCACTTAATTTGCTTACTTTATATTAGTACAATCCTACAACCAATTGAAATTCGAATGCGTCAATAACAGAAACGTCAATCAAACATAGAAAGCAAACCCCACATGCGTGCAGTTAAGTAATTCAACTTCCAGATTGGACAAATTTCCGTACATAAGGCTGAAAATGTGACTTCTTTCCCTTAATGTAAATATATACTTAGGATTTGTTCATGAATTACTTTTAAATTTTGTCTCTTTCATAATAATTCGTGTTCAAATATTTGAATTTCATAAAATCTAATTTGATGTATCAAAATGCTCCAAAACTGATTAAATCTATTTTTTCCAAGTTTCTGTTTCACCTTAGATGATTCCTGTGATTTCTTTATGCTGATTCTTAATCAGAATCTAATGTAACGTTGCGAGTCCAGTCACATGATAATTGTTCAAGGAGTAATTAAGGACTAAGGTTTTTCTTATAAAGCAGGTTCCTGGGATTGACATAAATCTTTTAAGTGCTGTACAGAAAAATTTGGAAATAATTCAGGAGAGAACCAATCTAATGAGGTTACACGTGGAAGTTGAACGTTAAACACGAACAATTTATATTAATTAGAAAGGAAAAGAGTCGAAGCTTGATATAATCAGGTATCGGTAAGATGGAAGAAAAAAGGGGAAAACAAAATTCTGGTACTTGACTATGATAGTAAAAAAGAAATCACCTGTGCAATAGCACAAACACAGAAACAAACACACACCATAAAACCAAACATAAGAAATATATCCTATAAAAATAATAATAATATTAAATAATACAAAATATAATAAATAATAAAAAATATAGTAAATAATAAATAATGAATAATAAAAAATAGAGAATATAAAATTTTTTAACCATATAAACAAACAAAAAACAGAAGGAGAAAGGGAAACTGTTTTCCTACTTTAGTAATTAACAGAGATCAGTACTTTAACGAGGCCTTAACCCTACTCATTCATCCAATCACATAGGTGAAGCAGCATAGCCATACATAATCAACCGCAAAGAAAAATCCATGGACAGGCAGTCGTGTCGTAAGTAAGTATAAGTCGTACCAAATACAAGGGCTTATCAGGAGAATACACACTTGCCTAAAGAGTTTCCGCACTTTAAATTCCCTACCCAGGCATGTGGCGTGCCTACCGTAAATTACCTATGGTATCCCCGTGCTGGAATCACCCCCGGAGCATATGCCTATTAAAAAATAAATGTAAAACAACCAAATAACTCCAGAACTAGCATATATACCTTGGTTTTGGCCTTCGTGTATTTATATTAACCTGCATGATCTTACCACACACGCGAGGAGTGAAGTTCGGTGACAACAAAATATAATGAAAATAGAATATTTTATTAGCAAAATTGTGAAGGTCATTTGTGAATTATTGAATTGGAAGCTTCGGCTTCAGCTGACCATCTCAAAGACAAAGAAAAGTTCATTATTAATACGATTCTTGAGGACACCGTTTAGTTTGCTTTGACTAGTGATAGAATATAGTGTCTAAACATGGATTAAGGGTAAAATTCTAGTTACTTGACTTCTGGCTATCTCAGAAAGGGTTTAGTTTAGGAAATTTAAACTTTTAGGGATGAATCTACAGACTAAAGTATGTCCCTGGAAGGTATTTTGAAGCATCTACCTCCACTCCTTCTCCATCTAGAGGGGCCTGACCTTTGATGACTTATAAAAATATGTGTGTTATAAAATTGAAACCTTGCAAAATAGATCTTCTGCTTAATTGAAGTACAACAAAATTGTATTCAGCTTCATAACTTTGCTCAATTTCATTTTATAAGGTTTTAAAGATATGCAAATACATTTCCTAAATTTTGAAAAAAAAACATTGATAAGGCTCAATCTACTCAAATAACAGGAATTGCATTTTTAGAACTAAAGGCAGAGAAAAAGCAAATAGTAACCGAAAATTAAGGTAAAATATTGTTTGGTCAAAATTTCAATAGGTGTAGACCTGTCATGTAGGCAAATTTCAGGGCCCTCTAGAGGGAGAAGGAGTAGAGGCGGGTACCTTAAAACACCTTCCCAGGACATACTTTAGCCCGTAGACCCATCCCTGAAAGTTTTATTTTCCTAACCTAAACCCTTTCCAAGATAGCAAGAAGTCAATTAACTAGAATTTTACCAAATTAAGATTTGGGACTTGCCAAGGACCGAAGAACAGAAAATTATATCGTTCCAGGATAAGGGGTTGCTGCCCAAAACAAAATACTGCATCGATGGACACACCATAACTTTGTTCTCTTACGAGATGCAACATGTTTGGAAGTGTAACACTGCGTTCTCAATTTCCAAGTTGTAGTTTTCATAATTTTGCTTATAAATTATTCTATTTTCATGATATTTGTTTTTTTTTTTTTTCATTAGTATTAATCAAACTTCATTTCTCCGAGTGAGTTTTAAATAACACGAAAATAAATCACCTTACCAAAAAGAATAGCAATATTCTTAATTTTGGCCTGAGCAACTTAATTCCACCAGCTCAAACAAAACAAGTTCCATCCTTTAATTCGGTCCTTTTTTCCCATCTCATTTAGTTTTCAGGACTTTGAAAGTTTCATGTTTAATTTAAAACACTTTGTGTCCTCTTTTTTCGGTCACACTAGCAACGACATATTCTATCTTTTTGTATGAAAATCCTTTTAGGATTCTTTAAAGGATTAAATAACAAATAATCAGTTTTTTTCTAACTGAAAGTAAGGAGCGACGTTAAAACTTAAAATAAACAGAAATTATTCCGTATATGATAGGGACCGTCCCCTCCTCAACACCTACCACCCACTCTTTATGCTAAAACTTTTATTGTTTAAAAAAATAGAGTCATGAGAAAGAGGCAAAGTTCAGTGCACTGAGCGAGTTGTTGAAAAGGGGACAGCCCCTTTCATAGACGGAATAATATCTGTTTGTTTTAAGTTTTAATGTCGCTCTTTGCTTTAAGTTAAAAAAAAAACTTTTTTCTTATTTAATTTCTGAGCGTTTTTGAATTAATGCAGGTTTTTATTCTGGCTCATCGTACATGAATAATTGCAAAAAAAATTGCATATTAGTTTTACTTTTTATGGCTTTCTCAAAATTTTGATCGGGCGACTTTGAGGAAAAGGGGTGGGGGAGCCTAGTTGACCTCCAATGTTTTTGGTTACTTAAAAAGGGTACTACGACTTTTAATTTTAGTTACGAAAGTTTTTATTAGTAATAGATATACGTAACTTATGAATTAACTTACGTAACAAACTTCATATAAGTAATAATTTCTGTATGTTTTAAGTTTTAATGTTGCTCCTTACTTTCAGCTAACAGAAACCGGATTTCTGTTAAATTTAATTTCTGATATTTTTAAATAATTCTAGGAAATCTGGCTTCCCCTCAATGAAAAATTCTCTTGCCCCTTGAAACATCCTCCATGGAAAGATTGTCCAACGCAACCTTCTCCCCCGACCCCCCCCCCCAATAAAAAAATCCCTGAAAATGTATGTATGCTTCCCAATAACCAGTACTATACGTAAACAATGGCCAGAGTTGACAACTTGCAGCCCTTCCCCCGTGGACTGTGGGGGATTAATTAATCCTCAAAGATATTGTTATTAAATTTCTCGCCTATGCCCAATAAAATGGCTATCTAGAAATTTTGATCAAGTGACTCTGGGGAAAAAAGAGTGTCGGAGGGGGCCTGTTTGCTCTCCAATTGTTTTGTCACTTAAAAAGGGCACTAGAATTTTTAATTTCCGTTCGAATAAACCTTTTCGTGGTATTGTAGGATCAATGGGCTGATACGATCCCCCTGGGGAAAAAACAAAACAACAAAATTAACAAATAAACACACATCCATGATGTTACGTCTGGCAAAAAATTCGAAGTTCCACATTTTGCAGATAGGGGCTTGAAACGTCTACAGCAGGGTTCTGTGATACACTGAATTTGATGGTGTGATTTTCATTAAGTTTCTATGACTTTTAGAGGGTGTTTCTCCCTTTTTTCAAAAATAGGGCAAATATTAGCAGGCGCGTAACCTTTGATTGGTAAGACTAAACTGCATGAACCTTATATGTTTAAAACCAGCATAAAGATCAATTTTTTTTGAAGTATCTATTGGTATGAAAATTCCCTTTTTGGAACTTTGGTTACTATTGTGCCCGGTAACTCCTTACTTACAGCTCGTTACCACATTCGTTATCAAACAATTCGTTACCCCAAACTGTTTGATTTTGAATGCTTTAAAAAATAAATTTGCTTTGCAACAACTGTATTTTCACAAAAGTAAAAAAACGTAATATATGATTCGGTTTATCGCTCTTTGGCAGAATTTAAAGCTGACAAAAAAAGGGGCCAGATTCTCGCTTGTTTTCAGTATTTATTCTAACGATTATATCCTAAAATATATTGTAACTTGAGGCTAAAGACAAACCCTGACTGTGAAGTTTGGAAGAATCCTTCAATTTATCTTAATTTGAATAGCCCTAAAATATAAATATTTTCCTAGTTACTGCTAAATTTAGGTTCACTTGGATTCATTCAATCTTGTTTGTTTACATCTGTAGTTTTAGGGGTTTGCCCAATTAATATTTGACTCAACTTTCATTCTTTTTCACTAAATGCCTAATTTATTGTAAGATTGTTTACGAGCTCGGAAACAGTACACATTACACTGGACTTTTTGCTCTGGGGCATACCACAGATAATACTTGTGTAAAAAAAGAGGTATATATTATAGATAAAGTAGTTCTTAAACAAGCTTAAAAAAGTGTACAGCCCTTTAAATTGGATAGCAAAAAGGAAAAAATCATAATTTTTCGGTTTCTTTTGAAGGATATAATTTTTTTAAAAAGGTATCAAGTAACTTAAATAATAGTAAAAGAAGAGAAAAAATATGATAACCAAAAGCAATTAAATAAGATAAATAGCATTAGGATATCAAAAAAAGAAGTTCACTAAAAACAGTAAAGTATCAAATAGTCTTCATACCCTACCTTATTTTCAAAATTTTCAGCATCTTCGTAATTGACCCAATCTCTTTTTTGAGTGATAAATGAACCCAACTTATTCCTTCCTTGACTCCAGTCTAGATTTTTAGCTGAAATAAACAGAACAGAGATAATTATAGAAACATTGAAACTAATTTTATTTCTAGTGTCCATTAGGATATTGCAATCAGCTATAACGGCTTTGACACAGTAAATGGGTGGTATTTGAATACTTTTATATTTGGTTCACTGTCATAACTGAGATTTAAAGTCATTTAGGGCCCCCTTAGAATTACTGTTTCTTGTGTTTTATGTCAGTAAGCTTTGCTGAGTACTTCATAGGCTCAAAGACAACAAAATCTTTTTCAGGATCTAATTTTCGTTCTTACTTACTTGTACTTGTGGCGGGAATCAGGCGTTTCCACCTCGCCCGGCATCGATGATCTTAGAGACCTTCTTGGACCATGTTGTTTGATCTTGTGCCAGCTGCTCTGCAAAAGCGAGCCACTGTGTTGACCATCTGTGACCGAATTTTCTGAAACCCCCGATTGGTTCAAGGTCTGACTTGGCCAGGTTCCACCAGTTCTTCCTCTGTCCTCTTTGGCGTTTCTTCCAGTAGCTAATAGGCTCAACTATAAGTATTTGGCGAGGCAGGTTCTCTGGCGGTTTCCGTAATACATGGCCCAACCATTTCAAACGGCGTTCTTTAATAGTGAGCACAACATCTCTCTGAATATTGCACATTCGACGTATATTCACGTTGGAGATACGGTCACGTACCTGTACTCTGATAATTCTTCGTAGAAAAGTATGCTCAAACACCTTAAGTGTATTCTCTTGTTGTAGTTTTACCGACCATGTTTCGCACCCGTAAAGGAGAACGGTGCGGACTAGTGCCATGTAAATTCGAACTTTCGTTTGGACACTGATTTCGCGGCGATTCCATAAGGGTTTCCGAAGGGAGGCAAAGACTGTCTGCGCTTTCTGTATTCTCTGTTGGATATCAGCGTCAGAAGATCCGTCAGTACAAAGCTGGGAGCCTAGGTATGTGAAACGGTTGACTTTTTCCAGCTGAAATCAGCCAGAATGCAGGGATTCTTTGAAAACTTATACATAGTTTCCCATTTAATACGTGTTAAAAATTTTAAACGATTTCTCAGGTTGGCCATGGAGCAAACAATTAGATTTTAGTGATTTGCATTTTTATTTGTAGTTTATATGTTTATATTTTATTTATATTTTGATATGTTTCAGATAAACAAAACAAGTTTTTTTTATCTGAAAGTAAGGAGTGACATTAAAACTTAAAACGAACAGAAATTAATCCGTATATGAAAGGGGCTATTCCCTCCTCAACGCCCCGCTCTTTCCGCTAAAGTTTTTACTGTTGTAAAAAGTGGAGTTGAGAGAAAGAGTCAAACTTTAGCGCAAAGAGCGAGGCGTTGAAGAGGGAACAGTCCCTTTCATATACGGAGTAATTTCTGTTCGTTTTAAGTTTAATGTCGCTTCTTACTTTCAGCTACAAAACAATTATTTTTTTATTTAATAATGAATTTTAAGACAGACACTTTTAAAACTTTTTAAAATAAATTTTTAGTCCATGGTAAATCTTTCATACCAGAGAAGTCAGTCCTTCCAAACTTCATTGTATCATACATTTTACTTACGAATCACTCCTGGAACACGCCTACCTGTCCTTCAACCAATAGCCCTGGCATAACCTGTAATGAAAAGGTTAATACCAATAACCAGAAAACGATTAGCTGTAAGCAGTAAATCGAATTTCTTTTCAAGGTTTATAAAGACATTTAAAAAGGTTAATTTTCTTTTTTGTTTTGCATTGCCATGGCCCTAAGACTTCAGCGCAATAAAACTTACTTACTTACTTATACTTAAACTAATATATTTTTCTCTATTGCTCACCATTATTTGAAATAATAATGTTCTATATGGTCACCTGCTGTTAGAACGCACTCAAAGTCCATGCTTGTTTCTTGAAATTGGCTGTTTTTGTTGCACGCGATGACAACGAGCGTAAAAGGGAAATCAACATTGCCACTAAATAAATCTTGATATTCTGCTATTATATTTGATATACAGCCCAAAAATACACTTGAAAATTTAATTGATATCTTTAAGAGTTATTAATATAAAAATTAGACAAGAAATTTTTTATTAATTTGAAAACTGGTTAGCAGGTCTTCAAGGTCTGCATTTTCAATTCAATACGTTAGCCTTTTGATTTGACGTGCTCTTTCTTGTATTAACAGGCAATACTGGCAATTTTTTTGGCCATTATTTACTAACTTGCCGAATAGATATTATTTGACTTTCAAACAAAAGCTTTGAAGCAGAACCAAATTTATTTTACCTGCATTGCAAATCTCGTAGTAAGCCATAAGCCCGGGTTCTTTTGTATAAGGCCCTGCTGAGCCAGAGCCTAAAGTCTTCGATGCGTCACCTTCTTCAGCAAGTAAATAGCTTCTGCCATAAGTGGACATGCCAACAAGAAGTTTATTGGTCGAGAAGCCTTTAAATTCCAAGTAACGCATAGTGGACTCCTAGAAGACAAGGAATGTATTAAAAACTTGAATACTATCTAATACTAAATTAACCAACTATGCGCTTGTATTTAATTAACTAGTTGATATTAATGCTTCTGACAATTCTTGAAACTAAACAAACCAACTTTTTTTAGAAACAATTTATCTCCAGTTTTTGCAAACGTCTACTTTTTGGCAATTAAAAACTAAATGGTATAATTAATTATGCCAAAATTACAAAATATCTCAATTTTCTGCACGTTCACTTTATATTGGTATGCCTTTTTTTTATTTTTGGCTGCAACTAGAAGAATTTGAAACTTATGAGAGTTAAATCTTCGACGGCGTTACATGGGAAGATAGGGATTAAAACTACTATAGCCACTGACAGCATAGCGTCTGGCCAAAAAAAAATGAGAAATTTCAAAGAAAACTTAATCACTGATAAAAATAATCCTCAATTTATTTAGTTAAAGATGAATTTTCACTAAAAATCATAATTAAGCTATTTCTTGCTTTTAGATTATATGTCGAAATCCAATGTTCACAAAGTATGCCCAGGTTTAGTTTCTTGACTTTTGAGGTGGTAGGCTTAATGGTGACAAAAATTTATGTTATCTTTATCTCCCCTAAAATATGAAACCCATGAAAAGACATGTATACAGCAATTTAGGACAGGTGAGGATCAACACGTTAAGCATTAGATGGTGCTGGTGTTGTTCTTTTCGACACATGCGCCTGTTAAAAGTTCGAAACTATCTTAGCTGAAAGCCGAAACTATGTTTTTAGTGCTGGTAACTGGTACATTACCATTATTATACTATATATAATACATCTGTTTTTTGGATTACAATTTGCAATCAAAACAATTCCGTTTGAAGATGTCAAAATATAAAAATGAATCGTTTGTGCTCTTGTCCCCTCACCATTGCACCAAATTAATAATGTCTGATAGGAAAGACAAATAGCCCTAAATGCTTTACCAATTATTGCATTTACCCCTTGTCACTATGTCAAAATTTGGGCTAATAAAAAGATCGCAAAACGTCATTTCGTGTTGAATACTAAACCAGTAAAAAGTATGAGAAGCTTTTGAGCAACAACGGTTTTTACAAATGAACTCTTTGTGTCTCCCTGAATTGTCTACTGGCCCTTTACAAGACCACTATACTTCTATTATAGTTGGAAGGAAGGCCCTCCTCCCTCATCGTAACATATTAATACTTATCAGGAAGAAGTCAGATAACCGAAAGTATTCTCTCTATCTATAAGTTTATCAGAGCGGTAATGGTAATCTAAGAATTAGTGATATTTGTGATCAAAAGTAAAAAGGCATTTGAAATATACTGTGGATTTTTTTTCTCTTACGGGTAGATAGGGCTTTTTCCAACTTATATAGTCAGATCAAAAAACAAATTGAAAAATACCAATTCGCAACCCCCTATCCCCTTTTCTCAATAAACATAATTTAACACAAATTTAGGTTTAGCTTACCACATCATTTCCATCCTTAGACCTGGTAGGAGCAATATACCCAGCCTCATTTTCCCAAGGCCCATGATAATCGTAAGCCATGACGGATATAAGGTCAAGACTATCACTTAAAGCCTGAGCATCATAAGCTTCATCTATGATTTTTTTGTCAGCTGATATGGATCCTGATAGATGAAGATTTGATCCACGGAAAACTTTCTTCAATTCCTAAAAAATATATATTGCATTAAATAGCTTATTAACACGAACTGAAATCTTATTTTTATTTATTTTTAAACGCTTATATTTAACTTCGTCTGTTTAATTAATCGCTTTTTTAAACTAAAGAAATGAGCATTAAGGAAACTTTGGAGTTGTAAGATATGACAAATAAAAATGCAGATTGACAACTTCCCCTTAAAATTTTTCTAAGATTAGGAACTTACCCTTAGAAGTTTTCCATAGTTTTCACGGTCACTTTGGGGTCCTTTGCTGCAATCTAGATGCCAACATGTAGGATATTGCCAATCAATGTGTAATCCATCGAAACCGTAAGCTTTCAAAAAGGCAGTTGCGTGAGTCGTAAATTGTGCTCTTTTCGCTTTGTCGCTAACCATTCGAGAGTATTTGTCACCAGATGAATCCGCCCATCCACCGAGACCAAGTAGCACTTTGAGATCGGGGTTTTTTTCTTTTAGGGATATGGCTCGCTCGTACATTTCTGAAAAAAAGGTAAATGCATTCAAAAGGATATACACGACTTCGATTTTTTCATGAAATTATACCGGTTCACATGCCTTAAATCAAAAATTGCCTTTAAGACTATACTGGTGGGATGGCTTACCATATGGCTAGCGGAAATCCACCAGAACAACATTGGGAAAGCAAATCCAGGCTACAAGGGGAAAGCATTTCTGGCTATTAGATTCTTAGTAACAAATTCAAATTGTTATCGTAATGGCTTTAAAGCAACAATTCAGTCTCACTATTTTGATTATTTTTTAAATTTAATAATTTTATGGATGCAATAGTATTTTTAGAAGCGTTTCAGAATCATAGCTGAGATCCAATCACTGGTGTCAATTTATGGAGATAATTTATTAAGTACGATGAACACGAGGTCAAATTTTCGTAATCTATTTTTTTCCGTCGATATTGGTACTAAATTTACTCTAGATGATCTTAAAAGCCACTTTCGCTTTACGTTGCGGCGCTTGAAAATGGTAGTTATTTTTACATTGAGGCATGGCTTGTCTCAAATGTACTTGCCGTTGGTGCAGCGTCTATTTTCAGTTGTTTCCGAAAACAGCATTCGTAAAATTAGAAAAATAACATTAAAATGAAGCTTCATTTTAAACGCCTCTAAAAGAATTTTTGCGTTTCTAAGAGTATTTTAGTAGTTTTTGGAACCTCAATAGAGAGAAAGGCAGAAGGCATGCCTAGTGGTATCCTGGCTCTGAATGTGGCTGACATTTATAAGTAATAACTATTTTATAAAATATTTTATTTTGTTTCTACTTTATGTGCTTACAATAGTTTTCTAGAGCAGTTTGGTATGTCGAATTAAAAAATACAGTCTGCAATTCCCACGGCACCAAAATCTTTATGCTGTAATGTTGTTTTTTTTTTGTTTTTTTTTTTCGTCTGAAACATTCAAAAATTTAACAAAGACAAATTAACATAAATTCTGGCGCATAAACAAGGGGCAATAAAGAAAAGAAAATAAACTTTTTAATACAAAATTGTAGTAAACAACCTGCCAAAACAACTAAGAAAATATTTTAACCCTGGGGCTAAAACCCCCCTCCCCAAAAAAAATGTCTGTCCGACTCTTAAAAACGTAATAAAAATGAATATACGGAAATTTTTGCGTTTTTTTACTTTTTTGTGTAAAGCTCCCTCCCCGAAAAAAAATCCGTTTGTAAAACCCCTCCAGAAAATCCTGGATACGACTTTGTCCTGAACAGTTGAAATAAAACTGAAATTTGCTACAGCAGGGAAGAGTTCTAAATTGGAATTCAGAATAAAAAGTTATATCGGAAGTAAATAAAACCAAAAACAAAATAAAACTCTGTTGTCCAGAATAATTAATGCTTCAGATGCTTAAAACTATATTCATATTCTTAAGTCTGCTTAGATAAAAAGAAAATGATGGGTCTGAAGCACAATCAGGACTAGCTTAGAAAGAATCTCCATCCCTGGAAAATTTTAATTGGCCCTTGGAACCATTTCAGGAGACCCATTGTTTTCAAAATAACAACAAATAGGCGGATGATACAAAATGGTAGGAGGCTGCAGAAAATTTAAAAATCATAAAATTCCATGGTTGCCAGGTCAGAAAATCCCTGACCCCTATATACCCGCTGATCAGAATATAGCAGCCGTAGAGCTAGATATATGGTATTAGCAGATAGATGAGGGGGTTAGGTAATTTGGAAAAGCAGGGATAGTATGTCACTTACATGAAATAGAAGGAGACGGGGTTTATTTTTACATGTTCTAAGCCCTAATTGGCTTGAATACTCATATAGTGTTACAAGTAACAATTCCATTGCTACTAAGAGCCGTGAGGCCAGATCGTGATTTGAAATTTAGCTTGAACCGTTATAAATATAAAATGCAAAACACGAAGAATAATTTTGGCATGACTGCAGTGGCATATAAAGACTTTAACACCTTTACTACTATTTATAATCTGAATATTGTCTAAAGCCAGCTTTACTCCCAAAGATACATACATTAACGCTTGTGCGAATGCAGACGCTTGTGTTGGGGGACGTGACATTTCAGATAAAAAAAAACGCCAAAATTGGTAGATTATAAAGAAAATAAAATGACTTATAAACTCAAAAATGTAAGAGCTGGTAGAATAATCTTCGAGTTAAGAAGAGTATGGGCCTCAAGTTCTACCTCCCCCCACGATTAAGTGCCTACAGTGACCGTGATAAGAAAGGATGGTAGTCTGCTAGGATTTGGTTGCAGCTTTTGGAAACTTAAAATGGATTGTCTACAGGCAGGACCGTATTCATGATTTTTTCAGGGGAAAAAATATTTTTTTTCGAGGGGGGGGGGGGGTAGAAACTTCAAAAAATCAGTTTATATTCATTTTTGTTAAGTTTTTGTGAGTCGGAAAAAGATTTCAGAGGGAGGGCGGTCAGAATCCCTAACCTCCTAGATACGGCTTTGTCGATAGAGATACATTAATCGTAGCCTACCCTTTTGCGAATCGGTTTATGATGGCCTATGCAGCGTTCTCATCAGATGCAAAGAGCCTTTATCTGTAAGATCGTCTATTTATGGAAATAAGGATGAGAATGCTCTGGTCACCTACTAGAAATATACATTGAGAGCACATACATTGCAAATTTTGACAATTTTTTTTTACTTGAAACAACAAATTAGTAAATTAAAAAATACTCTTAGCTTTATACAATTCGTACTCTGTATGTCCTTGCTTCGTTTCTACGCTTTGAAAATATCCCATTAGTTGATTAGTTAATAGATAGTTTCCATCAAGGTGAATTTTTATTGTTATTAATGCACATCTTCTGGGAGAGATCTGACAAAAACATAATGATAGGACCAGGGGGACCGTGGCCCCCCAAGATTTTTTCTTGCGCCCTAATTCCTCGTTTTTTTCTATTTTACTGTTTTTTTAAAAATAAATTTTTCACTTTTGAAAATTATTGGACCTTTAGCCCATTGCCCCCACCCCAAGATTTTGGTCATTGGTGCGCCAATTCTATTGGGTTTGGATTTTTGGTGATTTAAGCACCTTTTGGACATAATGATGGTGCGTAGCCTCAAAATATTCGTTTTATTTTTTGTTTTGTGGATGGCATTTTTTCAATGTAAGATATATTTTGCTGGACCTCTTAGGCCTACACCTAGTTGCAGCACTTGGAAAACCTAAAATATTATGCTGCTTTATTTAATATTAACCATTTCTTTATTATCTTGTTCTCAATTTCATCTATCTCTCTCTCTCTCTCTTTAATACTAAATATTTTTCTTAATTTGTTATCTTGTTCTCATTTTTTTCTATCTCTCTCTCTTTAATACCAAATCTTTTGCTCCTCCTCTCTGTCATTGTCTGCTTATTCCTTATTTGATGCAATTATTTGGACAAGCTTTTACCGCATTTGGTATTTATAAATAAATAAACAAAAAATAATAATAAATAGAATTCATGCAAAGAAAAACATTCTTTACCTTGTAGTTGAATCAATTTTTAGAAACTATGTCATTTTTTCATTTTGTCAAATTAGGGTGGGGGGAGGGGAAGGAGGGAATGTTGTAATGTTTGCAAGATATGGCACCTCCTCGCAGGAATACCCTTTTCAAATTACTGTTCAAATTAAAAATTTTGTGTAGATCTTGTGCAATCTGTTAGTCATTTATGTAATTGAGTTTAATCATTTGCACCACATGTGATTTCCTAAGAAAATGTCAAAATATCCAAGTAGGAGCTCCTGATACCCCTGTATCCCCTCCCCCTATGTTCAGGTACGGAAATTTCCTCAAAATTAAATTAGAATACAGCTTCAAAATTAATTGAATTTCGAGTAGTAGCTTAGCCCTTTCTTCAGGCACATATTCCGTATTTATTTTTTAAATGAAGTTATAAGATTATAAATTGTAAATGTTAATAAACTAAGTAAAATCTTAATAAAACAATACGATTGCTTTTTTTTACTTTTTAAGGTGGAGTAGACCCATAAACTCTGGGTCGAGACTCAGGCCTCAATGGGTCAGCTTGTCATTAACTAATTTTTTTCGCAATAAAATTTATACAAAGAATAGCAATCCTTGCATAAGCTGTCAAAATTATTGTCTGGTGAATTATTTAAAAAATCACTTTTTCTACTATTATCAACTTTCCAGGGGAAAGATGGGGAACGAAGAAATACCCCTGAAATATTTCAATTCAGATGGCTCCACAGAATCCTTAAATATTTACTTTCAGTATATTGTAATGCAATTAAATTCAAACCGACAACTGAATTCAAAGTACATATGAGCGTGATAATTGTTGCTTTATGTGTGTTCTAAATAAGTCATTTGTGAGAATACTAATTTTTACGTTATATATTTTAGAATTCTTGGCACATATGGCGGTATCCATCATTTTTCAAAGTGCCGAGCTTACTTAAAAAAAAGAAGAAAACGACAAAAAAAGAAGCAATCTAAACATGAAAATGGAGTTTAATGACCACACATGCAGAGCATCACGTCTAGGCTCTTCTCCCAATGTGATGTAAATAAGAAATTTAATTAGCAATGTAAATCCAAAGATTGGGAAATATAGACACATTAATGATACTGTAATGAAGGAGATCTTGACACAACATAAATCTAAAATAACAATCATGACGTTACATTTTTAGCTGTCAGTAAGGAAAAAGCAGTACGTGTTAGGTGGCATTAGAAATCACTCTAGCCTTCTATACTCTCTTTTTATCCCAACTTTAAAATATTGTATTTCTAGTTAACCCTCCCCCCCAAAGATTCAATTTGGATGAAATTTTGGCGTTGGAACAAGTCATCACGAAGACAACGTGGCCTGGTCAATATGTAGTAGTCGTTTAATCCCAAGATGTGAACTGGGGGGGGGGTTATTTCTCCCCTGGATTTAAAAACTATTTTCTTTGGTATTTTCTTTGGAAACTACCCTTTTTGGTTTTATCATTGATAAGAATCGAAAGAAAAATTCCCCCGCCCCTAGATTTTGAAAATTACATTTTGACTCTCGCTCACTTTTTTGTCAATTGTCTCCCCAAAGCTTAAAAGTATATCCACAACCCATTTTTTAAATGAACTTGTTAATTTGATCAATTATTGGCGCCCTTGTCATATTGAGCACCCCAAGATTTTGCTCTAGATACGCCTTTGGCCTTGCTACGAGAATTATAGCTTCCTTCAATAGAGAAGGCAGTAAAGCACAATTTTTTCTGCCCTAGAAGTTTCCATGATCCTCAACTGAGGTTATTGGGAAGACTTTGTTAAATCAATCAAAATACTTGCGATGCGAACGACCAACAAAACAGCACTAGAACCCAGGAAAATACCCATCCGCCATTACCCTTACGTTCATCTACGTTAACTTATATCTTGAATTTCGGGTAAATAAAATTGGAGAATGATGAGTTGTTATGTTTAGCTATAGGCTACTCACTGTTGTCAATATCCGTCCATTTATCGCCAGCGCGAATAACTAGAGAATCTGGATCAAGTGCTGCGTAGGCGTAAACAATATGCGTACAAAGGAACGGGTCCACATTCTCAGGGACGAAACTTCCATCTCCAGATCGGGTCCAGGACCAGCTTGTAATGTAGCACAGAAGTTTTTTACCAACCGTGTCAGCTAAAAAAAAGAAATTTTAGTGAGTTTTAAATATTCTTACTGCGTTTTTAATGATACGCGCCATTTAAATTGTTAATAGTCTAAGTAAATCTAGTTCAAACACTGCAGTGTAAAAGTAAACAATAACATTCATTGGTAGTTTCGATTTTGGTGCATGAATCATACGGTTGAAAAAAAAAATGTGATTTTGTCCTTATTGCCTCTGGGATTCCTATATGACATTTCCAATCTTTTGAGATAATGGACTGATCACCGTTTGATAGACTGTTCTTATAGGGAGGATTAGCAGAGATATGTACATAAGGTATATCAACGTGTGGTTGTCACCCCTAGTGATTTGTCACTTTTTTTTGTAATTATTTCTTGGCTAGTAATTTTACTTTGGCTAGTGATTTTTAGTGATTCGCTGAAAAATCTAGTGGTTGTTTCGCTTTTATTAGTGATTTGTTTTAGAATCACAAGAATATATTAAAATTTAATGGAAAATGCACGAAAACGCTTGGTTCAGACTTTTCTTTTTACTTCTATTTGCATAGTAAACAAAAATACAAACTATTACAGATATAAATCACTACGCTAGGGAAAAATTTTAATTTTGCTAACGCGTAGCGATTAATTACATAAACATTCCTAAAGACATTCTAAATTAAAAGTAATAATAAAAAAATTACATATATGTTTCTAGAAGCATACTACACTAATTAAAATAATAATTAAAGGAAAAAAGAAAAAAGACCTTCTCTCAAACACTCCCAGGGTAACAACCCTCATCCGAATAAAATTATTGATGGTTTTCTAATTTCATACAGACAGTCTGAGGGTAATTATTGATTAAATAAATTTAGTCGACGAAAATGACCAGAAAATTAGTAAAATATACTGCCTCCGCATCAAGCATTTGAATAGTGACGCCCTGCATGGAACTGGCATATCATCAATATATTTCCTGCCACAGTGGTGATTCCCCCCCCCCCAGTTGGATGAAAATGCTCTTTGCCCATAACGGTATCGCTATAATCAACAAGCATTTGCTCCCTGTGTCTCTATGCAGAATACTTCCTATTTCTTAAGGAAAACTGCCTTAAACTTTTTCTAAGAAAATCAATGATCGAAAATTACATCTTTTCTAAAGCTTTCAAGAAAAAAGCACTCATATTTTGAATTTAGTGATTTTTTGGCTCAGTTAGGAATTTTTCTCCTCAAGATTTTAGTGATAGTATAAAATACTTCTTGGATACATTTATGAGCTGATTGGTCGAATTAGCTTCTAGAAACAGGATTTGGAGTTCAATGGCTGAATATTCTTCTTTACTTTTTGTGTTTTGGCTCTGCTTTCAGGGAATGCCCTTGTGACCAAATAAAGACTAATTTTAAAAATAATTAAGCTTATTAAATGATTATACAGTACAAAATGACACCGTAAACACCTCGAAAATCCCTAATCATCCTTAGTACAATACCGCTGACAGCACCGAAGATTAAAAACAAAAACATTAATGCATAATTTTATTAATAGTCACTCTGGAGAAATTTATCATACTTAACTAATAGGGATTCATAGACAATTAAGTCGGCTGACATACTTTGACTTTTAAGACTGATGAATTATTTTTTGAAGAGAAGTAATATTAAGCGAAATAAAGAATCATTATTTATTGAAATTATGAATGATTAATGAAAACAAAAAGTACAGATGATTAGACTAGTTTAACGGCAGATTTACATAAATAATTTATTACTTGGGGATTCTCAAAGCTACGAATCAATAGCTTTTAGGGAACTTGCAAAGGATTTTATAGTAGGCCATCCCTTGGGCTGCTATCCCTTGGTTTTCAGTCTTGATCTTAGAAAAAGTACATATGGCAATTTTTGCGTTTGAACAATTTTATACTAACAATAATATAATTATTTAATAAGTTGGATTTTTTTTTTACAAACCTTGAGACTTTTCGCTAGCTTGGGTGCAGATAATGTTTTTTGATTTACAAGTTCAACTTGAAAAAATTCCCACAGGGACTCATTACTCAAAAGAAATTAGGTACTGTTCCGTTTTTACGAGTTGGACATAAATTTCGGGGGGGGGGGAGTCAAAGTCCGTAATCCCCTCCACCCTGGATACGGCTTTGATTTGGCCAAACTTTTAATGCTCACTTTCAATATATAGATGTACCGACTGCGGTATCCAAAAGGCGTTATGTGATATTTTCTGTACTCACTTTTTTCTTGTCCTATTTAGCTTCTTAGATATTTAGAAGTTATTTTTTTCTAGGTTTTGTGTTCAAAATTACTTTTGTTGAATTTTGGATGCAGGACCGTGTCCAGTATTTTTTTTCGGGAGTGGGGGTACAAAACTTTAAAAACTGTCTTTAAATCCATCTTTATAACGTTTTTACGAGTCGGACAAACATTTGGGGGGAGGAAGTTAAAACTTCCTAACCCCTCTGGAATACAGCTTTTATTGGATGCCTAAAAAATGATCATTTGACAAGCAACAGCTTCTTTATAACAGCCTAAAAATTTAAAACAAATAGAAAAAGTTTGTTCCTTAAGTAAATGTCAGGAAGAAGAGCCAAATACCCTCGTCCTTCAAAAGCCCGATTGAATTTCCTGTGTTACTATGTAAAATTTTAAGCCAGTAAACAGAGCAAAAAGTCGATTTCTACTTGATTGATTTTCTCTGTGAAGTTCTAAGCCAGTAAAAAGAGCAAAAAGTCAAGTCCACCTAATTGGTTTGTACCGTGAAAAATTTTAAGCCAGTAAGAAGAACACAAAAGTCAAATTCCACCTGATTGGTTTTCTGTCGGAAATTTTAAGCCAGTAAAAAGAGCAAAAAGTTAAATTCCACCTGATTGGCTTTTCCTGTATGAAATTTTAAGCCAGTAAAAACATGCAAATAATTTAGTCTTATAATTTTTCTTCAAAAAGTACCTGTTTTTCTATTCCCGAAATTCATTGTTCAGCTCTCCAGTAAATATATATTGTGCAACAAAACGTCTTTTGGATTACCATAGCTGACGTTGACAAAGTCTTAAGTGGTATGTTTTATTGTTGATAAATGCTATTCTAAGCAAGAGATGGGACAGGAATACAAAACAAAAGACAGCCTATTAAAGGGATGTAATATTTCAACTGTTATCCACTTAAGCACACTGAATGTAATAATGTATTCAGGAAATCAAATAAACGTATTTAGATTCCTCTGGAAAGTGAGAGAGGATTTGAATAATTTAGGTTTTCGACAATCATAGATGAGCTCTGTAGGAGTGTCCAAAAATAGAAAGATATTAAAAATATTCGTTTAAAAAGAACTTTCATAGCCAAGAGTGTTAGAGCATTTAAAACAGTTTTTGGAGGGATTTCCCTTTAGGGAAGAAGATAGTATTGATTTCAGATAGACAAATAAGCTAAAACTGGAAGACTAACTTCAAATTTGAAGTAAGACCATAATAGGCTCAATTTTAAATTTGACAGATGACTTAAAATTGAGCTCAGCCTACAAATATGGAGAGTGGCACAGTAAGGGAAACAAGGGGGACAGCTATCTTCGGACGGCACCACCGATGGGTGCCAAACTGAGGTTTTCTTCGTCAGTACTATGATATTCTTATATTTTGATAGTGATATTAGGAGGGGGAACAAAATTTCCCCCAGGTACTGAAATCCCTAGCTACGGGTCTGAATATTGATTGTGAGAAATTTATAAGGCAGAGTTAATTTTAGCGTACACCCTTTTCTACCTACTCCTATGGCTCTCAGCTCTCTTGCAGTGGCATCAATTTACCAGATTTAGGAGGGGGTAAAATGCGTTATCACAAAATTCTAGGGGGATTTGTTGTTTCAGTTTGTTTCAACGAAATACCACAACAGGAATTTTTCAATGAAAATATCAAAATAAGGTATTTTTAAAGATGTAGGGGATGTTTTAAGGGACAAACAAACCTTCCTCCAATTGATGCCACAGCTCCCTTGTCGATTGATAACTTATGTATCTTTTGTTTCAATGAAAAAGCTGATAATTTGCAATTTTTCAGAATTTTTCTTTATGTTTCACTAACCGAATAGCGGGACGCAGCTAAAAGAGGTGGGGTGGGGAAGGAGACTCCCCCCAAAGTTCCAATGTATAGTCACGTACTGCTGACGCCTCGAAACTTAGGGCGTGCAAATTTAGCTTATGTGTCTTCATTTGTTGGTACACTGGACGATTTTGTTGGCATATTCATAATATCACCCCTCGAAACTCAAAACCCTAGCTTCGCCGTTGCTGAATGAACTGCTTCCATATTCAAATTTATTAACGGGAAAAAATACAATACTTATTTTCGTAAAGATCTTACGAAATCTAAAAGGATTAGTTAAAAATTTATGCACTGCAACTATTATTTAAATGAACTGTCCAAATTGCTACTTATTACTCCCATTTTAGTTTTGGCAATATAATGTAAATTAAAAAGGTAGCCAATTAATATTCGAAAACACAGCTAAAATAAGTTTTATAATTGTACCTTCATTTATAATTGTAAATATAGGGCAGGGAGTGGTAAGATTTTTTTTCAATTTTTTTTTCTTTTATTGAAATTGAAAAAAAAAATCTCCAAAACCTAAGGAAGGGCAATTTCGTTTTTTTCTCAGCACAAATGCCGTAAAAAGTTACTTTCAAGATATAGAGGGGGCGACAGATTTCCCTCTTACCCCTCTTTTTGTGCCCCTGACGCATGCTTAACGAGAGTCAATACATTAATTAAAAGTTTAGTGAAGTAAATTAGTATTTACATCTGAGAGATAAGCCATTTAAGAAATTGTCCTCTTCATTCGCAGCTTTGACCAAAGTCTTGACTCCTGGGTTACACTGCGCAAGTCCAGGAAAGTTACATACTCCCAGCGCTGCATCAAAGTGTAGATTGGCACCACAACTCATTCTGTACTTCCGACCACCAGCACACCAATAGTAATTGGAACAGTCACTCGGATCGTTAAATAAACCATCTTCTTCGCATACAAATTGTTCTTGGGCAGCCTCTAAATATAAATAGCATAATTGAACAGGAGGGAAATGTCAATGGTCACAATTTGTCTCGTGGTTGGTTTATTCGCTTGTCTTAATTAGTTAATAACAATAATATACAATAATATAATAACAATAATATAATAACAATAATACAATAATATAATAACAACAATAACAATAATTTCATTTTTGGGTAATAATGTGGATAAGGCGAGTAGCACTAATAACGCTATTGTGAACATCGCTTAATTTTGTTACTCATATTAGCATTGAAGCAATTTACCTGGTTGTAGGCTCGGAATGGCAATTCGTGGGGAAGAATAGGAAGGTGGGGTCTCAATTATTAGTCTCGTACCGAGAGTATCAAGGGAGAAAAGGGGAGAAAGTAGAATCTATTGCTTGTCCTATGTATGGATCTCGAGATGAAAGTTTGATACATTTTTTGTGTGAATGTGTCGAATTGAATAAATGGAGGCGAGAAGTGTATGGTAAAGAAAAATTTAATGAGGTATGGATGGTAGATAGAATGAAAGAGACAAATTTTCTGAGTATTAAAAGGATAGCAAGGTTTGTCAGGATTGCAGCTGCACATCGTGAGCGTTTTCTTTAAATAGTATTAATTTATTTTAGTTTAATTTGTCGTTTTGTTTTTTATGTAAAATTCCTATGGCCCATGGGCTTTTTGGAATAAACTATTATTATTATTATTAGTATTATTATTATTATTATTGTTATTATTATTACTATTATTATTGTTATCAACTAAAATGGAGACAAAGAGTGTATTCCATGTAGATATTGTAATTGATTGCCTAGTTACTTGAAATTTAAAGCGAATTCACTTCGAACCTGGAACAATTTATTAACTAATGCCTAACTGCACATTATATTTAATTTTCAAAATTCCAGTAATTTTAACCAGTAATGAGTAAAATATGATAAATATGATTGCTGACACGTTAATTCTCATTAATTCTTATTACATTGGTCCTTCGCCTTTATTTTTTTTTTAACTTTGATGATGATTGCGCTGATGCTAATGCACAAAAGATTTATATTCACAAAAGTTTAACAGAAAATTCATAGTAAGTTAAGTTTCGATCATTTCAGCTATTAATTTGCTCTCATATGGAAGAAAAATTTAATTTGCATTAGATATCATTAACTTTATGTTGTACCTGGAACACACTCTAATGAAACAGAGGACGTTCTCTTCGAATCGATGGTCGGCGATATACCCGCCCTCCTCGAAAAATACCCCCGGAAAATAAGTCTTTCCAAATTTGGGATTTTTTTTTAGTTTTGTTTATTTATTTTTTGTAGAGAGAAGAAATCTTGGTGCTTGTGTTTCCTGGAACATATAAGCCGTTTAATTAAAATAATAAGCTTTGTTTAAAAGTTAAAAAAATTAGCATAAAGAGGGAGGTCTTGAGGAATAGGTAACCCCTTTCATATACGTCAGTGATAATAATCACTGTTCATTTTAAGTTTTGATGTTGCTCCTTATTTTCGGTTAAAAAAAAACTTGTTTTTTTTTTAATTTAATTTCTGATTACTTTTAAACAATACCGGCTCGAATTTTGCATAGCGTAAACTTGAGTGAGTGGCATATAATACACACGACGGTCAATAAAAAAAACAAAGCTGAAATCAAATTTTCAAATTTGGAAGGCCTTATTTTCCACGGGGAAATTTTCCGGGGGAGGGTATTTTCCACGAGGGGTATTTTCCGGGGGAAGGGGTATTTTCCAAGGGGAGTATTTTCTGAGGGGGGATTTTCCAGGGGAGTATTTTCCGCTTTGCTCCCTAAAGTTTGTTTATAAGCTTCCTACCATGTAGAATCTTTATTACTACTACTACTACTTATAACTCACTGCAGCACCAAGCCGCCTGAGGCCAACACACCTACGCACGCTCCTCCTCCGACCTAGTCTATTCAAGGCCTCCCTCTTGACACCCTCCCAGGAAGTTCACATTTACTTTAAATCTTTATTTATGACATCCTCCCAACCCAGACGAGGACAGCCTGCTTTCCGTGTAGCCCCAGAATCCTTATTACATTCATTGAATTTATACTCTCATTTACTTATTCTGAGTAATTTACTGTTTTATATTTACTATTAAGTATGTTACTTATTAACTTATTACATTTATTACTCAACAATGCTATTACACTTATAGCGGTTATTGTACTAGTTAAGGTGGGTATATATATATATAGCTCAGACCCGAAAGTAGGCAGGCTAATACTTAATAAGGGTGATTTTTTTTTTTAACTGCAGTTTCTAAAGATATGTTTCTTTTTAGATAAAGATATTATTATCTTTTTGGTTAAGATAAGAAACACATTTCACGAAATACGAGTGAAATATACGCTGGTAGTTCTTTTGAAGGGACGAATCCGCCATAACAGCGAAAAGGTGTAACGTTTGAGGATAAATGGTCCCAAGGCCTCGTCCCATCTTTAACCACCAGCAAACAGGGAGTCTGGATATCAGAGATGCAAAGGAGCAGTACAGCCAAAACCAGTAACTGAATTTAACTATTATAAAGCTCAGTTCCGTTCAAATCTTGCGCAAAACTTCCACGAAATAAATCGTAATCACACAGAAAAACAATGGATACCACAGTTTGATGATTACATTATGCATAAGTGGGAAGTATTTAACAAACTTCTTAAAAGTTAAGCAATTGCAGTGTCTAGTCATAAACACTACATGTTAGCATATAGTCAATGACTGAACGTACATGGGTACCTAAATGCCGACATGGATTCTATAATAATTTTCTCTAACGTCTTAATTCAAGCATTGCCCAACAAAGCTTTATCGTATGATTGAAATGTCTTCCCAATGATTGACAACTAAATTTTTTTAAAATAGTCGCCAATAATTTATAATTTTATGTGTGAAAAAATAATAATGTAACTAAATATATAATCACAGAAATCCCTTCTTAAATTTAAAAATAATAAATCTTGAGAGAATAAAACTTCCTCAGCTAAAATGAAAAAAAAAAATGAAAAGATTCAGTTCGAAGAAAACGGGAATATCTTCTTTTATGGGAACCTGTACTCAAAATTTTAGGTGTTTACAGGAATCAGGAAGGAAAAAAACTGTTAAAAAAATACTTACAAAAATTAGGCCAAATCTCGACAGTAAACATTTTATTCAAAATATTTGTAGTTTTTTATTTCCCAGATTTTCTTCAGATTCATCATTAAATTCAAGTTCAATAACATAAAAATAGACAATCCTTCGTGAGTTCCCTCAGTGAGTTCCATGTTCCAGAAAACAGGGTATAAAAAATGGATAAAATTAAAACAAACGATAATTTATATCGTGCCCAATGACCGATATTTTGCAAGAATCAGAAAGAAAAAAAATACTTACTGGTCGCACTTGTGCATTCAACTTGTTCAAAATTGCCTTCAAAATGTATATTCAAGTTTAAAAAGTAGTGGACAATTAAAGTGATTTTATTTCCTCATATGGTTAAGAAGTGATTACAAACCGCGTTACCTACACCAGTAAATATCCCAGTGATATTTACCTCATTGAGTTAGTTATTGTTTCGACAAGTTTTTATTTGTTAGAAGTTATATATAATCACAGTAAACCTTTCTTAGATTTAAAAATTATAAATCTTGAGAGAATAATACTTCCACAGCTAAAATGAAAAAAAAAAGATTCAGTGCGAAGAAAACGGGAATCTCTATTTATATCTTCTTTTATGGGAACCAGTACTCAAAATTTTAGGTTTTTGCAAAAATCAGAAAGAAAAAAAAAAACTTACTGGTCACGCTTGTACATTCAACTTGTTCAGGCCAGTTGCAAACATTGATTGAAGGATCAAAATAAAGACCAGCAGGACAGACCATAGTGAATTTAACGCCACCAGCACATTGGTAGAATACCGTACAGTCACTGGCATCTCTGGCATAACCATCTCCATTTTCAGGACATTCACTTCCAGACGGGGTGACACTTGGAAGAACAATAGGCTGGGTAGTTGGAACTGTCGTCTTTCTTGTAGTAGATGTCTCTGGCTCCTGAGTGCTTTGAGGCTGTTGGGTTGTAGATGATCTTGGCGGTAAAGTTGTTGTCTGTGGGGCTGAAGTCGTGGAAGAAGGTCGTGTACCAGAAGTAGTTGATGTTGTCTCTTTTGTGCTGCTCGTTATTTCCACTGTTCCCGGTACAAAATCTGTTGAAAAACACACATTAAATAAGAGAAGATCGAACCAGTTTAAGCTAAAAATAGTAATTCAAGGCTTGACTGTAATCTCCCATGGAGTTCATGGAAACTTGGATAGGATCATACATCGCAGCTCTTGTGAAATCGCAACACGACTCACTTGCAGTCTAAAATTTACACATAGGCCCGAGCCTAGGGGCGTACAATGCCGAGTGGCACCAAAAAATCACTGAGTGATTTTTTTCCTAACAAAAACTAGACTGATGTGATTTATCGTCAAAGTACCATGTGCACTTTTCTCCTGCGCTGCCTTTCACAAAAAAGTGATTAAAAAAAAACACCAGAATTCCGTAGCCTTTTATTAACTCTCAGGTGCATTCCAAGAATGGCAGCTGAGAGCTTGGTATCACCTCTCTCTTGCATTACTTTTGGGTCATCACTCTTCAGTTGCCTTCTGTCCAGGGCTTCCACTATCCCTGTATTCTCGCGCATTTCCCCGTAAATCTCTATGTCTCCCTGAAAAAAGTTACTTGGGCCTAGGGGTGCGAAAATGCTTGGGCCTAGGAGTGCCAAAGATTTAATTCTGGCCCTGCTCACTTGTAACCCCAAAAAGAAGCTTGTTTTTTTATTCTTTAGAGACCCCCTCTCTGCACGACCCATCTTTAAAATCTTAAAATGTTTATATAATTCATGAATACTACACTGTTTTTAGGTATAATTTACATTTTGATGAAAACACCTCATCCCTAAACATATTTCGAACAGGTGCTGAGTTACAAGAATAAGGCCCAATTTCAAAACTGGCAAAATGTCAATGCTATTTGTTAGTTGATACTTGTTGCTTTTTTAATTGAATTTTTATTTTATTTTTTTGGCGAATCAATTTTCATCTTTGTCAGTTAACCAATGTTCTTTTATAATTGATTTAGTATGGCTAATAAAATAACATTATTATTAAGGAAAGAAAAAGAATTTCGAATTATGATATTTGACTTCGTTTTAAATGTTGTTTAATAGAAAATAACAACAAAATCTTGGTTTGAAAGTAAGCAAAATCTTTAAAGAAATTATATTAATAATCATATATCGCATAATTATGTATCGTATAATATTATTCTTCTTAGTATTCTTCTTGATTTTGATGTTTGTCATCCCATAATAATATTGCCCTCCATAATTCCCAAGGAAATTCGCTTTTCCCTAGTCATCCCCCCACCCCAGACCTCGCCTTGCCCGTTCTGTGTAAACAAAGATCCCCATTTTTACCTGTCCTCCCCCCTGTTTTACCATTTATTTTGCCAAATTTACATTACTAATTTTAAACCTTTTATTTTTGTTCTCTATATTTTGGTCCTTTAACATAATATATTTATTATATACCATATTTGTATGTTTTAATATTTTCTTTATGGGAAGTGAATTCGGCTATATTAGAGCTAGTGATAGGTTTTCAAAATAAATATTACCTTTCTTTTCTTTTTTATTATTTTCGATGTTATTTCATTTGACGTTTTTTCTTTAATCTTCTTTCCCTTTTCGCTCATCTATCTGAAGTTCAGTTCACCATTACAACCCAATTAAACTAATAACCTCATTTGGTTAAGGTTACGGTCAAAAGATAGCATTGGTTAGTTAGTAAATAAAAAACGAACCGTTAGGTACAAGACAGCATCAGGTTTTCTGCACATAACCCGACCATAAAAATATACCCAGCCTGTTCTACAACTTTTACCTATTCACATTCTACGACGCATTATTTGGGTGCCAGTTTGACGAAAGAAGCGATATTAAGATCGTTAAAATTTTCAGCAGATCTAATGGGTATCGGTAGTAAATCGTGGTCAAGGGTGCACTTACAGTTTTTTTTGTAAATACTGAAGTTTATGACCTATGCGTGAATTTAAAAAGAATGTGTAACTTAGTTTTTCCAACGCAATCTGATCGCAAGGGGGAAGGGTTGGATATTGCAATCAGACATGTATGCAGGAGTTATTAAGGGAGAAGAAAAGTGCCAATAAATTCGGAAAGATTTAGGAATGCTTCTGCATAAAGCAATGATCCGATAGTTAAAGTAATGGAAAGACGCAGGGGCGTAGCTAGAAGGAGTGTTCAACGATTCTGAAACACGAGGCCTCATTCTAGATTTATGCTAGGAGGCAAGAGCCAAGAATCAGCCATAGAGAAAAAAAGCCATAGAGAAAAAAGAAAACAAGTAACCCCCTCCACCTGACCCCCCCCCCCACACCTCAACGCAAAAAAGTCCCCCTGAAAATATCTGTAAACTTTCCAATTACTATTACTATATGTAAACAACGGTCAAAGTTTGTAACTTGCAGACCCTCCCCGAAGACAGTGGGGGATTAAGTCGCTGGGTTAAAAAAAAATCATGCCAATCTTCAGAAAAATCCTCCCCGAATTCTTTATTCTTGTGTGAGGCATGGTTCTCCTAACTTTTCCCCTATTTGTTCCACTGTCTGGACCTTCTAGTCAAATTAGAAATGTGTCGTTTATTAGGGCCAAGGGCTTTTATCAGGCGGTACCCACGCTCTTTAGGGGTATGGTAGCCATATGCCATATGGATTCAGTCTCTGAGTACAAATTGGAAAGCTAAGCTAGTAATTATTTAATTAATGTTTCCCTCTCTAAATCTCAAGTCTCACTTGTACGATTTTCCCAATAATTTTGTACATATTATGTATAATTTGTCTGTTTTCACCTTTTAGCCCCCCCCCCCCCAACCCCAAAAAATTGCATGTTGCCAATGCTTACTAGCCGATCCACTAGGGCCCTATAGAGTCATCTAAATATACGAACCTCCAGTTTTAAGGGAGTTAATCATTATATTTTAGTTGTTAAGTTTCTAGATAATTCACAAGTCAATGTCTTCACATTTTTTTTTTTTCAATTTAAAAAAAAAGTTCAATACTTTGGAAGAATTTGCTTAAACCAGAGCTCAAGTCCTTTTAAGACCTAAGGAGTTTCCTCGAACTTAAATCTACCTGATGAAAAAATGGCTTACATTACAGGTGAGACGTTGTAATGGCGTAATGCGATAGAGAACGCATATCAGTTTCTTTTAGCTGCGTAAAAACTTAAAAACGACATTGAATTCCTTGGATATGCTTACAGAAAGCCACCTATTGCGAAAAACAGCGAAAATATTGACAAAAGGCTTTATTTATGTAAGCTACGTGGGCACAGTTGCGTTCTATATATATATATATATATATATATATATATATATATATATATATATATATATATATATATATATATATATATATATATATATATATATATATATATATATATATATATATATATATATATTTCTGACCTACACTTCTATATATACACTTCTGACCTACCTAAATCGTTCTTTAGGCCAGAATATACAAGGATGCCAGTTTTCCCCCAAAAAATATGAAGCTGTTTTCGAGAACAAATGCATACATACATAAACAAACAAATCTGATAATACTGCTCGTTTATATATATATATATATATATATATATATATATATATATATATATATATATATATATATATATATATATATATATATATATATATATATATATATATATATATATATATATTATATATATATATATATATATATATATATATATATATATATATATATATATATATATATATATATATATATATATATATATATATATATATATATATATATATATATATATATATATTAGAGTGGCGAAACCCTATTTAGGCCAGTGTATTCTCCTGATGAGCCCTTATGTTGGGTGTTGCCTCTGAATTATTTGTCTATATTATTTTTTCTATTGTTCGGTAAATGACGACTTATACTTATTGACGACATGACTGCCTGTCCATGGACTATTCTTTATGGTTGATTGTGTGTGGCTATGCTGTTTGACCTATGTGATTGTATGGATGAGTAGGGTTAAGGCCTCATTCAAGTGCTGGTCTATATTAATCACTAATTTAGGAAAACAGTCTTCCTTTTCTCCTTCTGTCTTTTTTTTTTTTTTTTTTTTTTTTTTTTTTTTTTTTTTTTTTTTTTTTTTGTGTGTGTGTTTGTGCTGTAGCATTGGTGATTTCTCTTTTCACCAATATATATATATATATATATATATATATATATATATATATATATATATATATATATATATGTATATATATATATATATATATAAATATATATATATATATATATATATATATATATATATATATATATATATATATATATATATATATATATATATATAAAGTAATATTTTAAAAAACAGTAATTTTTTTTAAGAATCCGAATTTCTTGGTCTAAAACAGATCTGTGGGTAGGGGGAGGTGCCAATACAAAGGAGCCTAGGTCTCAAAGTTAAGTTTTTTGTTTTCCTTTTTCCCAGGGTGAGCCATTGCTTCCTTCCCAACTGTTCCCTTTCTCTTGCTACCCATGGAATGTATATACAACTTGTGGGAGCCAACATTTTTAAGTGAGGAAACCCTAAATTGACAAATATGCATACAGTTATGAGCTATCCTTTTTCATGTAAGCTGAGAAATGAGTGCATAATGAAGTGAAAATCGATGTAGTGTGACCAGATTCGTTTTCGTTGATTCACGGAAATGTAAAGGGGAAAAAATGTTTTTTTAATCTTTGGGGGGTATTATTTTTTCAATCATTTCCCCCCTCCCAAAAAAAGTAGTTTTCAAAATCTAGGGGAAGGAATCTTAGCGACACAAATGTCCCTCTCACTCCAATTTACGCTACTACTAAAGACAATAATTAAAACTTACTTTTTCCAAGTCCACGATTTAAAGCTCTCAGCAATGGCCAGCGGCTACCACACACTCCTCTATAATCGTCCAAGTCAATAGCCCAAACCATAGCCCCTCCGAGGCCATTTTCAACTACGTATTTCATCTGCAAACACCAACAATTATTAATTGATCCCAAATGTTGCAAGATATTTCAACTTAATTGCTAGGTACGAAGTACCACCCGAATAAATCTACACAAATCGCAGAGAAGTGCTTCGTTGTGATACCATTTAAATAAAGCTTTCTATAAACTAAACTACCATTTAAAAAAATATAAAAGTGTTCGTAAAAAAATGGTAGTAAGCTGGTTAATTGAATAAATGCAAATAGTGGACAGAAAAGATGATATCACGATGGCATTAATTATGGAGAGGTATAAAAAATACCTGTCCGGGGGTTATTTTCATTGAAATATGGCTTTTTCGTATTGTCATTGAAAAACTGACATATTTACCCCCTAGATATTGAGAAATACATTTTGGCCACCCCCCCCCCCAAAAAAAAAATTATCAAGACTTGACTCGTATTTGAAAGATCCGTATTTTGAACATTCAGCTGTAGAAATTCCAATTATTCGAAATATAAATTGGAAAATACAGTTTTTCCTTATCTGTGCTAGTTTCCAGATAAAATTACTCGTCTAAAGTCATTGAGGATGTATCTCGGATATATGCTATTTAAAGTGACACACTTCTAATGAGATATTTGTATTCATCAAACGGACATAGTTCCTCCGGATATAAATGATACTGCAAATATTTACAGTAAAAAGAAAAAAATATGTTTGTGAATATTTTCGCAGATTTGAAGGAAGTGTGTTGTGTCATTCACTAAGAAGATAAGATTTAGAGTCCGAAAGACTAGGCCACTATGTAACACTGACTAAAAACTGTTCTTCATCCAGGGGTATCGACTGAGGAGAGCAGTGGTGGTAATTACCCCTCCCCTAACTTTTGAAAAATACATTTTTTGGCAATTTTATTTACCCCCCCCCCCTATATTTTGGAAAAAAATTGTATATTTCTGAAAAATCCATGTCTCTTCCCCTATATTTAATGTATTGGTGTACTTGGCGTCATCATTGCTAGTACTTTTACATGTTTGTTTCGGCCAAAATTATATTCCAAGAAACATTTTAGTTGAATATCTGATTTTTCTCATTTAACATGATTCAACCCAATTATAAAAAATGTTGCAAATAAAAGAGCCAAAACTTTACAATACTGTTGCAATAAAACAGTGAAGATGCACCCTGGATTGTTCAATCAAACAGTTCATGGTAACAAACTGTTGTAAGGAGCGACCCGGCTCAATAGTAAACGAGACTCTAAAAAACGGAATTTTGATGCTAATAGATACGTCAAAAGAATCGGATTTTTATATTGATTTTAAATATATAAGTTTCATCAAAATTAATCTTACTCATCAAAAGTTACGAGCCTAAAAAAATTTGCCTTATTATTTTCTTTAGAAAATAGGGGAAGACACCCCTTAAAAGTCATAGAATCTTAACGAAAATCACACCATCAGATTTAGCATATCAGAGAACCCTACAGTAGAAGTTTCAAGCTCTTACCTACAAAAATGTGAAACTTAGTATTTTTTGCCAAAAGACCGATCACAGGTGCGTGTTTATTTGTTTTTTTTTTTGTTTTTTTTCCAGGAGTAATCGTATTGACCAAGTGGCCCTAGAATGCCGCGAGAGGGCTCATTCTAATGGAAATTAAAAGTTCTAATGCCCTTTTTAAGTGACCAAAAATTGGAGTGCACCTAGGCCCCCTCCCACGCTCATTTTTCCCAAAGTCAACGGATAAAAATTTTGAGATAGCCATTTTGTTCAGCATAGTCGAAACAAATAATAACTATGTCTTTGGGGCTGACTTACTCCCTCACAGTTCCTGGGGGAGGGACTGCAAGTTACAAACTCTGACCAGCGTTTACACACAGTAATGGTTATTTGGAAGTGTACAGACCTTTTCATGGGGATTTTTTAGTTGGGGGGCTGCGGTGATGGGGCTACGTGGGAGGATCTTCCCTTGGAGGAATTTGTCATGGGAGAAGAGAAATTCCATGAAGGGGGCGCAGGATTTTCTAGCATTATTTTTAAAACACAATACAAATAAATATGAAAAAGTTTTTTTCCATTGAAAGTAAGGACCAGCATTAAAACTTAAAACGAACAGAGATTATTACGCATATGGAGGTTCATCTCTTCTTACATACCTCGCTCTTTACGCTAAAGTGTTTTTAGTAATTTCAACTATTTTTTCTACAGCCTTTGTGATTCAGGGGTCAATCTTAAAGAATTGGGGCAAAATTAAAGCTCTAGTATAAAGAGCGAGGTATTAACTAGGGGGCAAACCCCCTCATATACATTATAAAAATGTACGAATATAGAAGTTCGTTACGTAAGTCAATTTGTAAGTTACGTATATTTTTTACTAATAAAAATGTTCGTTAAAAATTAAAAATTCTAGTTGCCTTTTTAAGTAACCAAAAAACTACAGGGCAACTAGGCTTCCCCTCCCACCGTTTTTCTCAAAATCGTCTGATCAAAACTAAGAGAAAACCATTTAGCAAAAAAATTAATACGCAAATTTCGTTTTAATTATTCATTTGTGGAGAGCCAAAATCAAACATGCATTAATTCAAAAACGTTCAGAAATTAAATTAAAAAAAAGTTTTTTAACTGAAAGTAAGGAGCGACATTAAACCTTAAAACAACAGAAATTACTCCGTGTATGAAAGGGGCTGTTCCTTCTTCAATCCCCGCTCTTTACGCTAAAAATATTTACTGTTTTATAAAGTAGAATTGAGAGAAAGAGTCAAACTTTAGCGTAAAGAGCGGGGCGTTGAGGAAGGAACAGCCCCTTTCATACACGGAGTAATTCCGGTTCTTTTTAAGGTTCAATGTCGCTCCTTACTTTCAGTTAATAAAAACTTGTTTGTTTTTTACTTAATCACCCTTAGGAACAGCAATCAGCTTGGGGACAATGGCTTTATTTAAAAGTTATTAGGGCAAACTTGAATGAGGTTTTATGGAGGCTTATACAATTTTTGATCAGGAATGGATTTTAGAAAGAAGCTTATAATAGCAAACATTTTGTGTGACGAACAAGAATCAATATTTTTTTGACAAAAAAAGCATCTGTTTCAAACATAATGTTAAATTCTAAAATTTAATATTTCCAGCAGTAATTTGAAAAGAACGGTTATTAAGAATTGAGCTTTAAAGCGCGATAGAGATTTGTACATCTGGATTCTTGCCAAATTTTCCTGTAAAAGTATAAAAATCTGAAAGTAGGTCAAAACGTCTATGTCTAGTTGTCTGATCTTGAATAGCGAAATTTCGCTATCTTCAGTTCCAAAGGAAGGATCTATTGTATCTATATTTGTACTTATATTATTCGCATCTATATTTGTAATGATAGAATTATATGTGTACATACTGTTCTTCACTTCTATCTTAGAAAATAATCTCTAGTTCCTTTATTTTATTTTTCGACATTTTCTCAAGGCGATGCGTTATTCTTGATTTCTTGGGAGAAAAATAGATGTCTTTAAAAAACGGATTAACTAATTCCTTGGGTTTGCTAATGAGAGCGACAAATCTAGACAGGCAAGAAAATACAACTTTCGGATAGACAAATAATTCTCCCTTTTAAAACTTAATTAGTTCTTTTGTGGAAAATATTCAGCCTGCAAAAACGTAGATACTTGTATGATATAGTCCCGACCACTCAAGTTGTTCATCCATTGACGCATTGTAGAACCACTTTTTTCGTTAGTTTTTTTTTAGCTTAGCATGAGACAAGACAAAGAGAAGTGACTGAATAGATGGAATATATATAATTTGAGCTATGTATTTGCACATTAGGGGGGTGGGTAAAGTATTTGGAAGTTAGAAAACAACTTCCAAAGTTGTTAGAAAACAATTCTTGTTCTATAATATGCAGAATTATTGTACCTAATACATTAGACATGCAGACTCACTATGCTTTATCCCCCCCCCCTAATGTGCAAATATATATAGTCCGAATTTGTTTCTAAAATATTTATTTTTATCATGCTTATCTATGTTTCATTAGGATTGAGCGTCAAAGAAACAGGTTCTACTTAGATGAAGAATATTAGATCGGGGCTATATCATACAAGTGCCAAAACATGAAAAAGTGTTTGAGTTACAAGATCTTTCACGGGTAAAAACTCTTTTATCCGGGGTTTAACTTCACAAGAGTGTTGGTGGGTGGGTGGGGGTTTTAAAAATAAGAGGAGGGTTATTGCACCCCTACTCCCAAATTGGCACTTGTGTCCGTATTCCTAGGGGGTGAGTTTAATCCATACGCGTTTGTTGTATGGAAGATTCGACATAGTTGGGCGTAGCTCATCTCGAATGCTCAAAATACACCTGGTAAGTTTTGGTATAACAAGCCTTTCCCATAAAAAAAATGAACGATCCTAAAGAAGCATAAAATTCCAAACTTGTCTTACCACAATGGACGCCAAAACCTTCTAAGTAAGTCATTGTCAGATTAGGAAATAATCATGTAACGGTAACTGTGAAAATTTTCATTTGCTTCCAATAGGATTATAATATTATATGTGTTAATGCCAAACTATTCAGCAGTGAAATGCAAATATAAATGTAGATGCATATTCAATTTCCGTGTTTATGGGTAGGACGATTATCACGCTTCTTCTTATATGCTTAAGTCTTTAAACGATTTCGCTAAATTGCACTCAGTATCATAAGGGCTTTTAGTTATTTTAATTGTTAATTTGAATAGATTCATTGTCCGTACCAAAAGCCTTAGTATTTAATCAGCGTTATTATTCGTTTCTGATGTTGCTCAGTTTAGTTCTCTTTTCTTTAATTTAGGAATTGCTTGTCTTTTTTTTAATGTTTGTTTGTGTGACACGATGATCATTGGTTTAGATAACCTCGCACGTAGGTCAATGTTACCGAAGGGGGTACATTTGCACCATTTGGGCATCTGAGTGGGAAAGAGCACCTTCAGAGCATTTTTGTTGATATAATTGTGTTTGAGTGCATTTTCGTTTTTATGGCTGCGTCGTCTTATACCAGGGATCAGGTAACACTTATGCAGGGGGTCGCCTCCAGGATTTTTTTCGGTGTAGGGGGTTCACAAACAGAGGCGCCATTTGGGCCAAATCTTGGGGTGGACATGAACTCCATCTGCCCCCCCCCCCGATTCACTTTGTGTCGCGTATGAAAAATCCGGGTTTTGGCAGCACATTGATCGAATATTCTAAGTAAAAATGCATTTTCAGCACCCGTGTGTTGCATGGAAATGTACTGTAACCAAATGTGGAACTCAGCCACACTGACCTCTAAGATTAATTATAACAACGAAGAATACAATCAACGAGGTTAAGTGATTAAACTGAAAGTGGAAAATTCAACCAGACTACAGGCTGGCATTCCTCTGAGAGAGACTTTCTTATTTAAGTAAACAATACGTCGGTGAAAGTAACCTCCATTGTTATGCTGAGGGTTGTAACCAAAATCTCAGTGTCCCTTTAGCAGAAATCTTCAAGATCAAATATATTTACAAAAAGGAAAAACATAACAAGAAAAAAAAATATAACAACATTCAAGTCGAGCTTTCATCTTTGCAAAATCGTCAACAAGCTGGTTGTAGTCCAAATTTTTTACTAAATCCTTCTCTGCGAATATCAAAAGGAGGTGACTGAGACGATCATCTCCTGTTGTAGACCGCAGGTAGTTTTTCACTATTTCTAGGCTAGAAAACAAACGCTCATTGCTCGCTGTTGTCTCAGGAAGTGTGGCAGCAATACGAAGTACTTTAATTACTTCTGAGTAAGCCACTGGTAATGCCTGAAGATGGTCAATGTCTAGGAAGTTTTCTGGCTTTTTCTCCTCATTGAGCAAGAAACGCTTGGCAATACCAGCTTGAGATTCGAGAAGAATGCTGTCGATATGCAGTTCGCCGTAAAGGGAAGAGAAAAGCTTGAGCAGCTCTGTGTCCATAAACTTGGTTGAGCTTGGATCCAAGGCTTCGAGCGTACTCAGCACTGGCAAGTTATCTGTGAGCCTTCTGTCAAATTCGGCTAGTAGACGGTCAAAAGTTTTGAAGTGTTATTGCTTCATTACATCCGCCAAAGTAGTAGTACAATTTCCAGATTCGATGAAATTCTTTCCTAGCGTCAAAGTTGTCACAAATTGTTTCTGATGCTTGGTGATCTTTTGAATTCTTCAAGGTCGTCCTATTTGACCAGCAGAGGAGGGTCTAGTCGCGGGTCCATTCACAGCAGGTACTTCAATTTCGAGTTCTGTTGCAAACTCTTTAGCCTTCTTGAAAAGCGATACAAATGAAGCATCTGAACGCAGGTCGGTGAGTTTGCTTCTTGTGCCCTGAATCAGGGTGCACGATCGAGAAATAACCAAGTCAACGGCGACGGCATGGAGTTGCTGAGACGGCAATTGTGTCGCTCGCGTAATTGCTTCTATGTAGTGCAATTGGAAGATAACAAGGAACGATTCCATCAAGAAATGATAGGCCAGGAACTGACCTATTTTAGTCTATCAACTTAGAGGAATTACTGCAAATGTTCAGAATTTATAATATTAATATAATCATCTAGGAAACGGGCATTTGACAGAACTTGAGAATTAGATTATGTATCTGACTTTTGGTGACTTTTGGACCCTTTTTGGTGGAAGCTTGGGCCCCCTGGAAAATTCTGGGGTGGGCATTTGCCCACCCCCCCCCCCAAATGGCGCCTCTGTTCACAAAAGGATTTTTTTTCCGGGTGGTTTACAAAAAAAACTTATAAAAATTATTTTTATATTCATTTTTGTTGCGTTTTTACGAGCCGGACAAAAATTTTGGGAGGGGAGGCTCAAAATCCCTACCCCCTCAATCTGGATACAGCCTTGCTAATGCACATCTTTGAATCAGGACTCAGGAGCGGGAAAATACTACAAACGGAAATTTTGCTTCTATTTGTAGGTACAATTTTTTCCGGTCCGTCGATTATATGAGCTTGTGTAAGATATTGGAAGTTAAAAAATACGTATATGACTAATAATACTCATGCAGAACAGAAGTCAAAGAATTAATGTGAAGAACCAAATCCTGTCTAATCATAAAAACTTAGACTTCGCAAGAATATGTGTCTTAGATAGAATGTCATGATCGCCGATTTCGCACTAACAATAATTGTACTTCTTAAGGGACCAATTGGAGAGTATGGAGACACACTTACTGCCTGTTAGGACATTATCAAATAACCGTGCTTGGTTGAAGGTATAGGCATTTAGGCTATTAAGGGCCCCTTATATCATTTTCAAAAGTGAAACGACCCCTGTAGCTAAAAATAAATGGTTCGCATTCCGCAAACACCCAAGATATTTCAGTAGATTTCATTCAGGAATTACTTTCTCTTCCCAGTTTCATTGCCTTATCTTTTCTTTGCTCTTCTGACCGTTTACCCAAAAAATGTTATGTTTCCCGCCATAAATTAGCATTGCAAAATTATACAGTTGATCTTGCAAATAACTGCCAAAATTGAAAGATTTAAATTTAGCCATTTGAGCTTATACCATGAACATTATATTTCTTGAAGTGAATTTTCAACTTCGGATTAGAACCAACCCTAGTCGCCACTGAGATGTGAATTTGATGCTCTTACAAGGATTTATCTTACCTTTTCGACTATATATTCCTCAGTATCGTATCCTACCCATTGGTCTCCTTTGTAAGCGTATGGGCTGCCGACGGGGTCTTTCTCTTCAGTCCAGCCTCCATCTGCCAGATCAGAACATAATTCATAGTAAGCAAGGAACCCTTTTTCTTTGGTAAACTTCCCTTTTTTCCCTGGTCCCTTAATACTGGATCTAGGTTTTGTGTTCTGAGAGCTACCTAACGTAAAAGATCTTCCATAAAATGGGATGCCAAAGATTATTTTCTCAGCTGGTGCTCCTTTCTTAATCCAATATGACAGGCCTCCATCCTGAAAGGGGTACAGTTACAACATTAATTAAAGAAATACAAAATTAAGGAAATTTTCGAAGAAAGATGGGCGGAACATTTCGACCATATGTTAACCGTGAAAAACTTGTACAAAAAATGAATTTATCTTTGACGATTTGGAAGCGAAGGAACATTTTTATGTGAAGAGGAGTCAGAGACAGCAATAAAAGGATTAAAAATAATAAGGCCTCAGGTACCAATAGTGTGGCAAATGAGCTTCGTAAATACGGTGGTTGCAAAGTTAAAGACAAATTACTAAAGATTATGAATATGATCTTTGAAAATGGGGAAACACTAAGTGATTTCAAGAAAACTCTAATTAAGCCCCTCTATATGAAAGGTCATAAGAGTGAGTGTGGTGAATATAAAGGCGTTAGCCTGGTTTTTATTAGATGCAAATTACTTAGCATGACGATACATTAATAGACAAAGAGATGTTGAGGATACATTTCAAGAGACGAACAGCTTAATTTGAGGAAGGATTTGACATTTAAATTAATAATCGAGAACTGTCAGAAGAATCAGACCCCTTTAGTCATTATAGACTATAAACAAGCATTTCATTCAATAGATAGCAGAACTTCAGTGAAGGTTCTACCCTTATAGAGTACACCAAATAAGTACATTGAAGTGACTAGTGCTACGTGCGAGGACGATATTGCTGAGGTTCAAGTAGGAAGTGAGGTTAGTAGTTGGTTTGGTGTTGAGTCAGAAGTTAAAAAGGGTTGTGTCCTATCCCTGACGATTTTGATAGACGGTATCCTAATAAACAAGGCAAATGCTATGGGAGAGCATGGTATTGAATGGGAATGTGAAAATTTTCTACAGTTAGGGAATTTAATTTAGTTTTCCTTTTAAGAGTGTTATTTTTGGAGGTTTTGAGAGTTCAGGGTGCAAGAATTAGTTTGAAAATTGATAGTAAGAAAAGCAAGTGACTTACCCGTAGAGTAAAAGTAAATCAAGGTCAAGAGGTCATCTCGGGTAATAAGAAGACTCTCAAAGGAACACCTTCACTTACCTTGGTGGTATTATTAGGAAAGGTGGTGGGTGGGGTGAAGATGTAAAAAGTAGAATTGCAAAGGTCCAGGGTAATCTTTAACAATTGAAAAAGTTTGGAAGAATTATGGTTCTATTCCGCTTTCTATGGATAGTAAAAGAAAACTTGAGGTGGCTAGGACATGGGATGAAGAATGACAAATGTCCATAGATTTCTTTTTTGGCCATTCATCTAGGACAAAACACAAAGCAAGTCGTCCCCAAATCGGGTAAAAGGTCATAAGGAAGGATTTAGAGAAAATTAGAACTTCATGAAACGGGGCAAGAGTGAATCTTCGGATAGGTTTGGGGTAGTGAAGGACCCTATGGAATTCCACTGGCCTTGGATGCCCTGGTGCTGCACTGAGTTGTCAGAAATACTAGTAGTCGTAGTATTAGTAGTAGTTATAGAAGTAGTATTATTAGTAGCATAGTGATTGTTACTTCCAATATCATATTATTTTATTTATTAAACCTTGTGATTTTTCGCGAATAAATCTTGAAACACTGTTAAATAATTCTCGCTGATGGTCACGTTCTGAACCCAATACAAGGTGTGCTACAGCTACACAAGAAAATAATTTCTATTGCGCAGCGAAATTCATAAACAGTTGATTAAAATGCCAGAAGATCAAAAAACAAGCTCGATTAAAAAAAAATAAAAAATCTGGCAACTAATCAGTTTTTATTCTCGGTACCTTGCTAATTTTATAAAATTGTTTGCAGAGTATGGTAAGATATTTCATCTTGTCAATGAAGTTGTTTTTGTGTCTTAAATCTATTGACTGTACTAATGTCTGAAACAGCCACTTAGTTTCGGTGAATAAATTATGCATTGAAAACTCAAGAATTATATCCCATCAAATTGACATAAAAATCTTATAAAAGGTTTTTCATGAAACGCCAATATCTTGCATGAAATGCGAAGTCTAAGTATGGGGTCTGTTCATTCAGTTAAAGAAGACCTGCCAGCACTTCATTATGCCTCCAATCAGTCATGTCAACGATTCGACCTGTGGATTTTGAGTGGCCCTTAGGATATATAAGTGTGAGGTGCGCCTTGTATCAAGAAGAGTCATCCTGATTTTTGTTCTGTTTTTGGAAATTTTAATTTTCGACGGCTTGTTTCAAAAATATAGTGTGTGTGAAAACTGTGTGATTACTCGCATGGGGCAATAAATTCACAAAATAAAATCATGAAGCTTACTACCATGAAAATTAATTAAAACTTTCTCCCGTATTACGATATATTATTGATTTACATGGGGTAGCTTTTTAAACAAATATCAATACCAGGGAGGATCAAGGCCAGGGGAAGAACTTGGGACTATCCATCCTAAATACCAAAGTTTTCCAAATATCGATGCACTTCTTATTCAAATTATCACATAAAAATTGTTTTTTATTATTGAAAAAAAAGGGAATTCCATCTACGTTTCCCGTTGACGCCTCCTAAAGATTAAGAATTAATAGAATAAGCGCCAAAACCGTTAAAATTATTTATAAATAGAAACAAAATTCCTGTAAAAACTAAAAAACTGGACCCACCATAAACAAAACTGAAATGAGGTATATCTTTGTATTAGTTTCTCAATGAACCATACCTGCCGAGGGCTGATGGAAAGAAAAATAATCTTAGGCTACGCTTATGTTTATAGGAAACATTATTCTGCGTTCTCGTTTTATTAAATTTAATTAATAAAGTTTAACTTTTGTATAGTGCTGCTTTAAGAAAAAGTGCTTATCTAGAGTATTTGCTATTCAAAATAAAACGGAATTTTTCCAAATAAACTATCGTTTTCGCAGTAGGAGGAGAGCTTTCATCCCCTCAGCCACCATTCTGTATATGCACTTTTTTAATTAAATGGATTTATGCGGATTTTAATAAATGGATATCAGGGGTTAATTCCATATTCATCCAATTGATCCCTTTGATGGAGATGGAGACCTTTGATGGAGGGTTTACACTCTCCCCAAAATATTTATTAGGAGGTCCCAAATGTCCCAAAAATTTTTCAGTGACATTACTTTCAAAACTTTAGAGGGAGTTCCCCAAACAATCTTTATTCTAAGGAATTTTGTAGTTATACAGAGCTTTGCATAATATGTGAAGTCTCAAACGAATAAACTCAGTTAAATGAAGCTTAAAAATAATCGTTTATTTGACTATTTATTTTCTTTGGACTGCATAAACCTTGAGGAGCAAATGCACACCCTGTAATTGTGATGTCTGAAACTGATTCGGTAGCCTCAAACTAACTGGCAGTTTCGGAATTTTCGTTTGATAACATTTTGGCCTTCTTCAAGCCAAAAAGGATGTTTTGCACCTCCAACGGTAGATAACGCCACTTGATTGCGGCCTGGTCTCTTTTGCTATTAAAAAAGGGCACTAGAAATTTTATTTTCATTCCATTGAACCCTCTTTCGATATTATAGGACCAAAGGCTCGATACGATAACCCCAAGAAAAAAAATATAAACAAAAACCATGGAAACCATCCTTCTAAAAAAAAGGGAAAAACGAAATTTCACTTCTAGAAGCTAGGGACTTGAAACCTTTTTAGTAGGAGTATCTGACATGTTGAATGTGATGGTCTTATCTTCTTTAATATAACTGCCTTTTTCGGATGTTTTCACCTTTTTTTAAATTAAAACTTTTTCAGGCTCATAACTTACAATGGGTATTTTGAAAACCCACTGAATTTTAAGTGTATTGTGGTGCATTTAGTGTCATCAAGACGTGATTTTTTAGAGTTGGGAGGTCTATTTGTATTCGGGGGGGGGGACACAAAAAGACTTTAAAAAGCACATCATAATTGGTTTATATACATTTTTGTTAAGTGTTACGAGTTAAACACAAATTTTGGAGGGAGGTCAAACCCTGTGACCTTCCTCGCTGGATACGGCCTCGTAAGATAATTATGGAATAAAAAAGATTTCACATTCCCACAAAAATGTAATCAATCATCAAATTATACGACGTCAGAAAACGGTAAAAACAAATCGGAAGCAGGGTCGTTAACCATCCAGATCTTGTTTTTTGAGCGACTGCTTTCTTCGTAGATAGTGTAACCGTCCTTGCAGATTTCGCCAGAGTCGCTCGTTCATCACCCGTTTATTTTTGCAAATGTAAAGGTCATTGAAACTTCGGAAAGAGTTGGACTAATTTCAATTATTGATTTTTCTTACCTGATTTTTAACAAAAGCTAGTTTGATAATACATTTGAAATATAGTTTTTCCTAATATAGTTTAAAACCAATGGAAGGATAGGAAGGTAAGTCTTCGAACTAAAATTGTAATATTTTAAGCGTTGGTATTAACAGCGGTCAAGCATGATCTGGAAACTTAGAGACTCTAAGATGATGGGCTAGAGGTACTCTAGAAGAATTTTCTATGGGTATTTTAAGTGTTCGTTTGAATAACTGTATATCAAACATCAAGCTTTGAACAATGTGGTTTCCTCACACTTTCTATGGCTATACTTTCTAGTGTTATGGTTTGCTCCCACTTTCTAGGGCTATGATGACATATCTTAAAATGGCTAGGTCACACTTTACGGATGAAGAGTGATGATGGCTGAAATCCTTCTTTTTGGCCATCAGTTCATAGGCCAAACAAAATGTAGGTTGTCCCTAAATGTGGTAGTAAGAGGCTATTAGACAGAATTTGAAGGAAAAAAGAACCTTATTTGAGGTAGTAAGGAGTAAAGTTTTGAACAGATTGGGACTGAAGAGGACTCTACGTGGCTCTGTTGGCTTCAGGTGGCTTGTTACTGTAATGAGCTGTTATTCGTTGTAGTATGGGAGAGGGGGGCAGGTCCGTCATAGGGACAGGTCCGGACACTGGCTCTGCAAAACTATCACTGAGAAAGGCAGAAATCTGCAGTCCTGTACGAAGTTCAAGCTTTAACTGTTCAAATGTGACAAAGTTTTACAACAATTTAAGCTTGATTTCGAAAAATACAAATTTACTGGAGAGCGTATCTAGAACCTAGACGAGACAAGTATTACGACTGTCATGGGGAACCCAAAAGTTATTGCTAGAACCGTTGTCAACCAAGTCGGACAGGCATCATCAGCTGAGTGAAGCGAGCTTACAACTATCTGCTGTTTTATTAACGCCATGGGTGGAACGATCCCACCCGTGTTAGTCTTCCCGCGCAAAACCTACAAGCCACACTTCCTCTTTGGAGCCCTCCTGGTAGCTTGGATCTAGCCCACACAACATGGTGGATGACAGTTAGCACGTTCATGGAGACTATCAAGCATTTCAAAAAGCATGTAAGGTGAACCAAGGAATACCCTATACTTCTGCTACTAGATAATCATGAAAGCCACATTAGCTTTGAGCTTATTATGTTTGCGAAAGAGGGAGAGCGGTACTGCTTTACTTTCTTTTCCCGCTGCAGCAGCCATCAACTCCAGCTACTAGACGTTGCCGTGTATGGCCCCCCTAAGGAGAGCACCACTAAAGAAATTTTTCAGCGACTGGATGACCAGTCACCCGCTCCAGAGAATCCAAATTACCGACATAGGTAAGTTAGTCAGTAAGGTATATCCAGCGGCTTTTACCATGCAGAACATCATATCTGCTTTTCTATAAGTCCGGTATTTGGCCGTTCAGCACAACTGCATTTTGCGAAGAAGATTTCTATGCTGCATCAGTTAGGGACAGACCAGAGCAGCTTTCATTACCAGTAGTGGCAACTGCCAGCCCTGACTCTTTTGTTTCGACATCTCTAAGTAATATACGGCAACAGCCTTCAGCTATAGGTCACGAAAGTGACGATACAGATCAAACATCCACCTCACCTCTTGGATCAGCAACTGAAAATGCTTCAAATCTGCTCCCTGAAGACATTAGACCATATCTGAGACCTCCACCCCGCAAGACCAACGGTAAAGGCTGTAAGAAAGGGGCTTCAAAGGTACTCAAGAATACTCCCGAAAAGGACACGATCGAAGCAGCTGCAAAAGCAAAGAAAGACAAGCTAAAGAAGAAAGGAACGAGGAAGAGAGCAAAGGAAGAAAGAGCCACATTAGGAAAGGGGAAAAAGTCAGCTAAAAAACACAAGAAGTCTTTGAAACCTATTCTGGAAGAACACAAATCCGATTCAGACCCAGCGGTAACACAATATCAGGATGAAAGTGACTTGAACGAGAGTTTACATTTGGGAGAAGAGCCTGTTGATCTAGAGACAGTGCTTCCGGAGTATTTTGTCTTAATTTAGTTTGAGAATAAAAACTCGTTCATCTACTATGTCAGACTTCTGCTCGAGATTGAGAAGGATGAGCTCAACATCAAGCTTGCGAGGAATATGTTAGGCAGCAGTCTGAAGTTAATTTTTCCAGATGTGGATGACATTGCTTACATTAATATTAAAGACGTAGAGCTGAAACTACCACGTCCAACAATTAATGGAGGTACTGCTCAGTTTGCCTCAGCAATGACGTTTGGGGTAAATCTGGGCAGTATCCAGAACCTTCGCTAGAAGGTTTAACTTTTTTACCATTTTTTCTACCTCTTTACTACCGAATTTTAATATGTATCTGAAATAAAAGCAAAATAAAAATTTGGCCTACTCCTAAATATGGGAAATAATGGTTTCCGGAGCTACCCCAGCCATGTTTGAACCTACCCCCGATCTGAGGCAGGTCCGGACAAAAATAGCTCATAGGAAAATGGTAAATGCAAAGAGAGGGATGAACGTAACGAGATTCTACAAAGTAATAATTATAGCAGAAATATCATTCCAGATAATCGGACAAAAATATATTCGGTTGCACTTCAAAAAAAATCTTGGAGTGCCAAAAAGCTAAAACGAACGAACCTGC